>NC_140493.1:104613519-104806019 GCF_964271855.1 Acomys minous | reverse complement strand
CAAGTCAGCAGGAGCCATATTTCCTCAGACCTGCCGCTGTAGTTAAAGGAATCTGCCTGCACTGGCACAGTGGTTTGGCCTGGGTTCCCACTGAGCCCTCCCTTCCCCTTAGCTCATTCTTTGGAATTGCACCTGGTGGCAGGGAATGAGGAAGCTGGGATGAGTTCATGTTCCCCACCCCCACCTCCTCCCAGGGAATTCTGGGTAGGAGGAGTCATCTGTCTTGCTGGGGTAGTGCTGTGCCTTGTGACGGGTTGTGCTGGAAGTCTCAAGTCCGAATCCATGCAGCCAAAGCAGGACCCACAGTGGCCTTGATTTGACCTTGTGGCCTCCCTGTGCCCAGGCTGGAGGTTTCCTTTCTATTCCTCTCTTCACAGTTTTCACCATTTACAAGTTTTTGGTGCCAAATGAAAAGTGATAGTCACATCACTGGTTTGTTGACATTCTCCCCAGGAGCCACCTCCTTCCTTGTATCTGAATGAGTTTTGAAGGTCTTAGAACCACATGAAGAAGTCTCTAGGAAGCCTCGTGTGGTCCAGGGAGATGGCTTGTTACACAAACATGAAAGACCCTGAATCAAAAAGATGGATAGTGATTAAAAAGGATACCTACTGTCAACCTCTGGCTTCTACATGCATGCACACACATGTACATGTACCACATGTATACACATACATGCTCCAATAAGATGGAAAGCAACAGAAGAAAACACCTAATGCCAGCCTTTGGCCTCAACATGCATGTACAGGCATGTATGTACATCACATGTGTAAACACTCCAATAAGGTAGAAAGCAACCAAAGAAAACACCTAGTACCAGCCTCTGGCCTCTTATCTTCAGGAGCACACATGTGCACCTACACAAACCTGGACCCCACACAATCACACAATAAATGAAATAAATAAATATGGGGACTGGAGTTCTTGCTTTTCTTTTAGTTTCTTCATTCATTCATTCATTCATTCATAACAATTTCATGAGCACTCACTGAATCTGGAACATGAAGGTGGAAGGATGTGGTTTTGGTTTTGGAGAGCAGTTGAGCAGAGAAGACGCCTGGCCTAGGCACAGGACGAAGAGCATGGTAGGAGAGGAGATAGTGTGGTGGCTCGTGGGACATAAAGGAATGAGAACAAAGACCTTCAGAACTGGCCACTGTGGCCAAGGGAGATTTCATAAGAAGCCAGCTACTTGAGCTGAGACTTTCCAGACAGGACAGGAACAGGATAAGGAGCTACTTTAGGCAGATGGAAAGCTACACACGCACACTAATGTCTCTAGAGCCCAGAATATCCCACAATGGAGAGTACTCATGGATCAAGAAGTGTTTTGTACAAAAGAAGCCAGGAAGAGAGATGAAACTGGGCAAGCACAAAGGGACCAATTTCAGCAAAAGCCTTTTGTACTATAGAAAGAAAGGGCCATCTTATCCAATCAGTAATTAGGGGGCAGTGAGTAATTTTAGGTGCCTGGAGTATTTGCATGTTGCAAAGATGTCTTTGGTACCATGCAGGGGATGTTCTATTGGAACCAAGGGGACCAGTTAAGGGATATTTGCAAAATTCCTGGCAAGTAAGGTGGGGGCCAGCAGTGGACATTGGGAAGAGAAAGTGGTAGCAGTGGAGGAAATCTACAAGAGGGGAGACTAGACTGAATTTCATATGAGAGTGTGAGAGAAGGGGGCGTATTTGGGATCTAGGTCTTTAGACATGGAAAAAAGGATAAGTGGGCATTCTATTATGAGTAGGGGAGATCCAAAAAGTAAGTTGTTAAGAAGAAAAAAAAAATAGAAAAAAATTTTGACATGTTTGTATCTAAGAGGCTTGCTGGTCCAAGAGTAGGTAAAACAAGTGCCCTGCAGGCTCTTGGGTCAGTGAATATGGGGCACAGAAGCAGGTAAAGGAAAGAAGGCCATTAGCATTGGAATGATGGTTTCCATCTGTGGAGGTTGAATCACCGTGGACAAGACTCAGAGGACGGGAAAAGCTGGCCCTGACATCAGTGCTAAAGCGATGGATAGAGTAAGAAGCTATTGAAAGGGCTAAGCAGGCCAGGTGTGGTGGCAAACTCCTTTAATCCCAGCACTCGAGAGGTAGAGGCAGGTGGATCGCTGTGAGTTCGAGGCCAGCCTGGTCTACAGAGTGAGTTCCGGGACAGCCAGGGCTACACAGAGAACCCCTGTCTTGAAAAACCAAAACAAACAAACAAACAAAAAAGAAAGAAAGAAAGAAAGAAAGAAAGAGCTAAGCAGGAACAGTCAGAGGAGGTGATGTGTGATCAGGAGAGACGACAGTGCTTTGTGTAAAGAAGGATGCTGTGAGTAACACCAGAAACAGCAGAAAATGATGATTTGGATATCCTTGTTGGGGAACTGGGGGGATGGTTTGCATGTGGCCTTGCAAAGGGCTGTTTTAGTGTAGAGAAGTGGAAAGGGAGGGGGAGGGGGCACGATGTTAAAGGTGTCGTTGAAAGGGGAGAAGGTCAACTACTTAAATGTAAGCTCACCTAAGGAGAGGTAGAAAAACTGAAATATTTTATATTCAGAAAGGATGAAAGGGTTGATAAATGTATAAGATAGAAAATAAATACTGTGAGAGGTTGAGACTCAGAGGCAAAAGCCAGTGGAGGGAGAAGGAATATATAGAGTATTGGGCAAGAGTGAATGCATAGGGCTGGGGATGTGGATGCTGTGGTTCCCGGGGAGATGTGAACATCTACTCATCCTAGAAAGGTAACTGACAACAGACCAAAGTAGCAAGACCACAAAAGTCCAACTTGGGAAGCCAGTGATTTTTACCGAGGTTAGTTACAGGAGTTTGGGTGGGGCTTGCTAATGGAAGCAGAGATGAGTCAAAGACAGCTGGATCGAGCACCGAAAGCCACCACCAACGTGGATGACAACTCATGGAAACTAGAAATTGGGAACTCGCTGCATGACCTACAGGGAGCCAGATGGGCTGGAGAGTATCTGTTTTAGGCAGCTCTGCTAATCTGATCCTCAGGAGTTCTTTCTGCTTATATTAACTTGGAGGAAGGAGGGGCCCTGTCATCTGGTCAGTTTCAGGGACTTCCTGAATTACAAGTTGTTTAATTCCTGAGTCTTAACGACCCTCCGTTCTAGTTATTTTATCTATCTATTTATTTATTTAGTCAACTTGATACAAGCTAGAATCGTTTGAGAAGAAGGAACCTCAATTTAACAAATGCCTCGACCAGATAGGTCTATAGGTAAGTCTGTGGGGCCGTTTTCTTGATTTATGATTGATGGATGGGAAAGGCTCAGCTGAGCACACCAGGTCTTCCTAGTAAGATGGTAAACAGCACTCCCCCATGGCCTCTGCTTCACTTCCTGCTCCAGCTTTTCCTTACCCCAGCCCTCAAGTGCTTCCTCAGCTGATGGGGCTGTCACCTGTAAGCCAAATAAACCCTTCCCTTGACAAGCTGGACTTGGTCATGTTGTTTGTGGCACCGGTGGAAACCTAACCAGGAAATCCCCCTTTAGAAATTCCTGAGGCTTAACAAACTTCACTCCAGGATGGAATGTCCTAGAGGAGCTTGCTACAAGTCTACAAGGCATTGGCTTTGCACATGAGGGCATGAATCTGGAGTCCTTCTGCATTCAACCCTAACTCTGGCCGGCTACTATTGCCCAGTTAGTGAGTTCCAGGTCTGATGAGAGACCCTGTGTCAAAAAATAAAGTAAGGGGTGATAGAGCAAGGTGCCAATATTGACCTCTGGCCTTCACATGCCACACCCACACAGCGTACATGCAGCTGCATGCACGTATACAAACACATACAAACAAATATTTATGCATGTAGCACACACTTTAAAAAGTATGAGTGGTTTGTACTTGGTAGTGATGAAATGATGAGGAAGGAGAAAAGATGACATTAAAAAAATATATCTATAGCCTTGGCCTTCTCCTCTCTCCAACCCCGCAACTTATCACTCTCTGATCCCAAGCCACCATGACGTGAACTGTTTTCACTCTGCCATGCCCTGCCTGCCATGATAGACTGGAATCATGAGCCATTTCCCCCGCCCCCCTAAATTGTTTCCCTCAGGCATTTTGTCATAGTGATTGAAACTCCCAGGAGGCTGAAGAGATGGTTCGGCAGTTAAGAGCATATACTTCTCTTGTAGAGGGACCTGAGTTCCATCCCAAGTAGCTACGTCTGAGGGGTTACCACCACCTTTAACTTCAGCTCCAGGGGAATCTAATACTTCTGGCTTCTGCAGCCACCTGCACCCATGTACACACACAGACAGACAGACAGACACTCATAAACACACACACACACACACACACACACACACACACACACACACACACATAATGATGATGATAGTGATGATGACGATAAACCTTAAAACCAAAAGAAAGCAAAAACAAAGTTAAGATCTAAGGCAAGGTTCTAGGGAAATGGCCCAGTTAGTAACGTGCTTTCCTTTCAGACACAAGGACCCAAGAGAGCTGTAGAGGTATGGCTGAGTCTTCAGACTGTTCCCTTCACTCTGTTCATGGGTGGAGCCTGGGTGTGGCCCTTGCCTAGTGGTCCTCAGGCTCTGTTTGGCCTGATACGTAGGTGGAGCCGAAGGAGGCAGTGTTACAGGCATTATTGGCCCAAGGGTGGTCAGGGCCAAATGGGCCTTGTTGAGAAGAACATGGCACTAGGGGAGAGGTGCCACCCTCTAAGACAAGGGAGGAGCCCTGAATTTGGATGCTGTGATGAGGTGAGAGAATGGGCAAAGCGAAGGAGCTGGAAAGATAGCGCAATGTGTCAAGAGGCCTTGAGCTTAAAATGTCAGTGGGGGGGGGGGGTTGTGGATGAAGGTGGGTCATAAGAGTGTGATGGTGCCTGAGGAGGTACGGCATGCTTGGAGGTTTGGGTCATGCTCACGGACCTTGATGCTTTAGCACTCACTGGACTCCATGCAGCGTGGAGAGAAGCCACGAGGCCTAACCCTGAGCCTGAAGAGCCATTTAGTCAAAGAGATGGGCCTCAGATTAGACATGCAAGGCTGGCCACCCTCGGAGGTAGGACTCTCGCTGTGCATGGTCTCCTAGGCCAGGTGCAAAGAGCAAGGAGGGTCCATCTCTGATTGTTTCCTGGCCTTCTCTCAACTGCCCCAAACCTGTGAGACTCTGCTCACTCAATAGCAAAGGGGCCGAGGGAGCCTTTCCAGAATGCTGAGTAATGGAAACATCAGCAAGAGGATGCCAATGACGTGCCCCAAATGACACCAGCCAAAGGGCTGCTGACCTCAGCCTGTCACTTCATTCCCCTCTTCTTCCTCTTGGATGCTCCTCTCGTGGTCAACCTATCCACGCTGAGCCAGGTCCCCCCACACCTCCTCACCACGTACCCTCTGGAGGGCTGGCATTTGTGTCTGATGCAGGATGGAAAGGGGAAATTTTCCGACTTGGCTGAGTGGTGTGAAGTCAGGAGGGAGTGTTTGTCCTTGCACAGCAACAAGACATATCAAGTCATTGCTGCCTCTCCCTCCCATCCAAGCCTGTTGCTATTTACAGAGACTCAACATTTCCATAACAATACCTTTCACTTGGAAAGGACCTTCCCTTGCTGCCAGTTCAGAAAGTCCCCATAGAGAAGCCACGGGGAGCTCATGGGCCAGCTAGCCTGGCATATATAGCAGTGAACAAAAAGAGACCCGTTTGTCAACCAAAGTGGAAGGTGAGCGCCAACCAACTCCTGAGGTTGCCCTCTGACCTCCACATGTATGTCATGGCTTATGCACGCCCACACTCACTATGGTGCTTTGGATGAGAGGTCCCCATATGCTCAGGCATTGGAATACTTAAGGAAGCTTAAGATGTGTGGCCTTGCTGGAGGAAGTGCATCACTGGGGGGTGGGCTTTGAGGTTGAAAAGCCTCCACCAACCCCTAGTTCACTCTCTCAGCTGTTTGTGGTTTGAGACAGGAGCTCTCAGTTCTCAGCTTCCAGCTCTAGTCACCATGCCTGCCTGCTTGTTGCCATGTTTGCCCAGCCACCACGGTGATGGGCTCTTATCCCCCTGGAACCATATAAAACCTTTCTCCTATCAGTTGCTTTGGTCATGGTTCAAGATGTGAGCTGTCAGCTGCTCTTGATGTTGTCTGCTGCCTGCTTCCATCATTCCCAGCCATGGTTTTTATACATCTATAATCAGAAACTCAATTAAACTCTTCTGTAAGTTTCCCTGGTCATGGTATTTTTGTCACAGCAATAGAAAAGTTGTTAATGTCTTCATGCAAATGAACACACACACACACACACACACACACACACACACACACACACACACACACACACTCCCTGTTGTTTAAATTTTGAAGGTAGAAATACTGAATTCTTCTTCCCCATCCACTGTAGCTCATACTGAGCTCTCTGAGAGTTTGCCTCTGGCTGACCTGACCTCTGTCCATTGTGAGATCCTGGATGGTTGAAACTTAAATATGAATTGTTGCTTGTGGCCTCCAATATCGAGATCCTGGCTCTTGTCACAAGACAATGTGTTTGTTGAATGAATGAAATGCACTTATTGAATGAATAGTATGTTTGGTAAGTTAATGAAGCTTATATTTGGTGCATTAATAAAGTCCACTTGTTGAATGAATGGCTACAACTCTTTTGCCCCTTCTCCAAAGCAGCTACTCTGATATTTGAATAACTGTGAAGAGGTGACACTACCCTGATCCCTTGTCTTTTGCTCTTTGCTCCCTATGAGACAGACAAGACAGAGAGGGGAAAATAAAAGTAGAGATTAAGACACCATGGTTTTGCTGCTGGCCAAGTGCCTTCCGGTGAATTTCAGCCCTCTCTGCATGCTTGTTCCATCCTTCAGGAACCAGACAGAGGTTCCCTCCATCCCCAGGAAGGCCAGCTAGGATGGCAAGTGTCCAGGACATTAAAATCAACATCTGCCTGGTGAAGGGGAGAGTCCTGAGTGCCATCCACATGAACACCTGTCTAGCATGGCATGGGCATGATGCGTGTGCATGTAGGAAAGTTTGACTGGATGACCAAGTGGACCTGAAGGCAAGAAAGTAAAGTAGAATTTGTTTCAAGATGTTCTGTGAGCCACATGGCTCAGATGCCACCTGGGTGAGTTGGTGCTGATAGATGACCGTATGTTAGTCATGTTATGTTAGTCACTGTCCGTCCTGTTCTAGGTGGTAGTCTGCTTAGGGTTAAGACCGGGAGGCAGGAACAGAAGTGGCCGGGAGCCTCCTGTATCAGTAAGCTGGAATGCTGAAGAAGAGGGATTTTGGAATTCCTTTAGCTTTAGAATTTCCCATGAGTTTAAAGGGTCATGGATGGGGGACAAGAAGTAAAGTTCTTGCTGTGCAAGCATGGTGACCTGAGTTCTGTCCCCTGCACTCGTATAAAAGCTGCAGGTGGTGGCATGCACTTGTAATCCCAGCCTTTGTAGAGGCAGAAACAAGGACATCCCTGGAGCTTGCTGGCCATCCAGTGTAGCCAAATCAGTGAGCTGTAGATTCAGTGAGGAAAAATAAGATAGAGAGTAATTGAAAAAGACACCTGATGTTGACCTCTGACCTTCACACGTGCACATGCACATGCACACATACAGATGAACATGTATACACACACACACACACACACACACACACACACACACATACACATGCACAGTATGTGGGTGGGTTGATTTGCTACACACAGAAATAGAGACTGGAGCCCTGTAGATAGGTGTTTTCTAGGATTGTGTCTGAACTACAGATAGACTGCAGTCTGCAAGCAGGCCGGGATCTCAGGTGTTTGATTCACCATATATAGTGCTTATACACAATGACAGTTGCTTCACACAGGATTTGCTATCTGGAGCTCCGGTGGCCATTTTGTGACCATGAGAAGATGTGAAAAAAAATGCAGAGGGGCTGCTTAACTTAACCCACCCTGGGACCACCTATCTGACTTCTTCTCTGAAGGCATAATTAATTGTTTTCATTTCTAAATAATTTCCCATACTTTGAAAGAAAAGTCCCAGTCAGAAAACACTGTCCCCGGCCCAGTTACTAAGTGCGACCATGGCTTCTTATCGAGGCTTTAGGTATATAATCAGTGCTGTCTGCAGAGCAGGCCCTCAGGGGACCGATGGCAGGACCTGTTTCCTCAGGCTCATAATAGTTAATATTGTCAACTCAATAAGATCTAGAATGACCCAGAAGACAGGTCTCTGGGCAATGCCTGTGATGGACTTTCTATGATAGGCTAACTGAGGTTGCCCTGCCAGTGAGACCCACCCTGAATATGGGCAGAGCTATGCCATGGGCTGTGGAGCCAGACTTCACAGAAGAGAGAAAGCAAGCTGAGTACCAACGTTCATTTCTTTCTGCTTCTTGACAGTGGATGCAATGTGACCAGCTAGCTGCCTGGACCACCTGCCACCATGCCTTCCCCTCATGGTGGGCTATACCCTTGAACTGTGGACCCAACCCGCCCCTCCCCCCTTTTACCTTTAAGTTGCATTTTTGTCACAGCATTTGGAAGAGCATAACTAATCCAAGGCTAAACTATAAATTTTGCTGAGCGCCTGGGTTGGTCTCCTTTACTTTTAAACAAACTCAGGCATCCCACAGGAGAGTTGGGTTCCCGGCAGTGCAGGTGGCAGCGAACCATCCTGGCGACCTCATGTTTGATTTGTCAGGGCGCCATGAGGAGTCAGGTGCCAGGGCTGTGTTATGTGATCTTCAGCACTCTCACTGACTGACCTATTGCTGTGCCTCATGGCAGGCTGGCATTGGAGCTACATAGCTTGCATTCTTCCCTTTCCTGGGGGAGTTTGTCACCTAAATGGGCCCACAGGGCATCTGCCTCTTTCTTTGTCTGACGGATCTACGTGGTGCGAGCTAACCTTGATGTAAGGGGATGTTGATGTGTTCTGAGAAGTTTTTTTTTTTACATTTATTTATTTGATTATTTGTGTGTGTGTGTGTGTGTGTGTGTGTGTGTGTGTGTGTGTGTGTATGTGTGTGTGTTGGGGGGTGTGCTCATGCACACGCATGCGCTCACGCACATGCCATGGTAGGCATGTAGAGGTCAGAGGACAACTTTTGGGAGTCACGTCTCTCCTTCCACCATGTGGGTTTGGGATATTAAACTCAGGTGGTCAGGCTTGGTAGCAAATGTCTTTCCCCGCTGAGCTATCTCACCAGCCTCTATCTTTTAAGCATGCATTGGAGGAGAGCACGGTTCAGTGAGAATGTGTTTAGGTGGAGTGTTTGTGACTTTGAATGTATGGGCATCTGGACTTCATGTAGATGCACATCCCAGCTGCTGTTTTGATTTGCCATGTCTTTGAGACTGGATCTTGTCTTGTGACCCTCGCTGACCTTGAACTCACGATCCCCCCCCTTCTTCAGCCTGCCAAGTGCTAGGATGACAGCTGTGTGCCACCATGCCCAGCTACAGAAACCCAACTGTGTTCCCATAAATCTTTTAAATGAGTATGTATCAGTCACTTTCCTATTGCCAATAAAACACCATGGCCAAGGAAATTTATAAAAAGAAAGTATTTTGGGGGGCTTAAAGTCCCAGAGGGTTAGTATCCATAATAGCATGGTGTCAGAAATAGCTGAGATCTTACACTGGATTTGCAAATGGGAGGCAGAGAGTACACTGTGAATAGCATAAGTCTTCTGAAATTTCAAAGCTTACCCTAGTGACTTACTTCCTCCAACAAGACCACACCTCCCAATTCTTCCAAAACAGTTCCACTAACTGAGGCCCAAGCATTCAGGTGAGCCTATAGGGACTATTTTCACTAAACCATCCCCAGGATACACAGAGAGACACAATTGTGCATACTGGCAGATATGAAGTCTATTTTACTATATTATGAGATCTGCCTTTGCTAGAGCATGCGATATTAATTCCATCTCATGCGATGTTCTTGTCTTCTCGCCGCGGACGTTCCTGCCTTGGATATCTGGAGGAGCTATTTGGGGAAGCTGGAGAAACTTCAGGAGGTGAGGCACGTCGGGCAGGGATGGGTCACTAAGGGGCGGGCCTTCGAGAGTTACAGCCTGGCACTGCTTCCTTCCAGTCCCATCTCTTTTTCAAGATTCACCAAATGGGGGCATCTAGAGGGCAGGTTCTCATCACTGGGAACTCTGGCGGGATGGACTGTTCCGCTGTAAACCGCGAGCCAGAAGGAATCGCCTTCCCTCGAGTTGCTTCTGCCAGGTATTTTGTGACAGGGAAAAGACAAGCTTGCTCCCAGCAGCTCACACAGATTTGAGTAGACAGAGCACTGAACAGTCCCGGGGTGGCATGCGTTGATCTCTTCTTAGAGGCACTCTCCAGAGCTTCTACTCCCCCATGGTTGCCATGGCACAACTTAGTCCTTCCTCTACTTTTTCCCCTCCTTCAGAGTTTCTGTGTTGTACCTGTGACCAATATATATATATAAAGAACTTGTAACTGGGGAAACCAAAGCCATCATTGGCCCTGCCTTGAGTTAATACCAAGAAGCCATGGCCCTGGGTTCTATAGGTTTTTTCACAAACTGCTCGGCTTTAAAAGAGGGTGGAGTCTACTGCTCTGTACACTCAGGCTAACTCAGGAAAACCTGGCTCTTCACCTGTAGTGTGATAGACGGTAGCCTCGATGGTCAGGTTTGGGGTTCATGTGCCTCCACAGGACATGCTTGGGAAGGCGTGAGCCTCTGTCTGAGTCACAGGAGAGAAAGAACATAGCTCCCTAAATGCCTTCAAATACCAGAGCCCAAAGCCTCAAAGATGGAAGCCAAGATACACAGGACATTATGAGTCTACTTCTGCCCCCATATCTCTTCCCTGCTCCAGGGCTCTTGATGGATGCAGATACAACCTCCTGCCCTGACCCCTAAACACATCAGCACGGTCATAACTTCCTAAATACTGTTATTAAAACACTTCTCTTATTAACTTTGTGATAACACCCCCCCCTTATGAAACTGCATGTTAGTATTCCATTCATTGGATTTCTGGTTCTAGCAGCACAGCCATGGGGTTTGGCACGGGGTGGAAGTAGTGTTTCCCTTCTTCAGGGTCTGGAGGAGGATGACCCAGCAGGGACAGACTGATTTTCATCTTTTCTGGGGCCAAACAGCTCTTCTACTGGAAGAGAGTAGAGAGGAGAAAGTAGAGCAGAAAAGTTGATGCCTAACTACAGTAGCCATGGTTAGCAAATAATGGGCAGAACTATTTCGGAGACACAATAAACATTTTCCTCTTAGAATGAGTTGTTCTGGAGCTGGGGAGAAGGCTCAGTCAGTAAAGTCCTTGGCATGTAAACATGAAGAGCCGAGTTCGATCTCCAGCGCCAATATAAAGAACCTGGTGTGGTGGTCTTTGTAATCCTGGCCCTGGGGATGTGGAAACAAGGAGGATCCCAGGGGCTCAGTGGCGTGCCAGACCAGCTGAATAGGCAAGGCCTGGGTCCCAGCGACGCCTTCTATCTCCAAAGATAGGATGGGTGACTACAGAAAAGCAACACCCCAGGTTGTCTTGTGGCTTCCATAGGCAAGTGTAGCACAATGCATGCATACCCACATCTGTATGCATGTGTGCACACTTACACAAATAAATACATAAGAAAATAAGATCTAAAAAAAAAAAAAGGTATGTCCTAGCGATTACCTGGACAATAAACATTCATTGGGTTCCTGAAATTGCAACCAAGCAGGGCACCTTGAATTTTCTCTGTATCTTGCAGACCTCCAGGGAAGAGAAGGCTTCTGATTCTCCTGTGATGTAGATGAGTCTTTGTTTAATGGATTAGCACAGGTTTTTACTTTTTAGGTTTTTTTTTTCCTTCTGGGTTTAACTTTAAAAAAAATATTTACTTAATACCCCGAGTGCAGTCTCCTCCCCCTCTCCTCCCTGCCTTATCATTTCCCCCCACTCCATGTTTTTCCTTCCTTCCCCCTCCATCCTCTCCTCCTCTCTCCTCTCCTCAGAAAAGGCTCAGAAAAAAAAGAAAGAAAGAAAGAAAGAAAAAGAAAAGACTTCAAGTGGCTATCAACCCACCCAGCACGTTAAGTACTAGTCACATCCTCTGCCAGCATGGCTAGGCATGGCAGCCCAGCTAGGGGAAGGGGCCCAAAGGCGGGCAACGGTCACATACAGCTCCTGTTCCAGCTGTCAGGGGTCCTCATGAAGACCCAGCTTCACAGCTGTTACATATGTGCTGACAGCTTAGGTCTGTCTCATGGATGTTCTGTTTGGTGGTATAGACTCTGTGGGCCCCTATGAGCCCAGGTTAGTTGCTTCTGTATGTTTTCTTGTGGGGTCCTTTCCCTCTCTGGCTCCTTCAATCCTTCACACACACACACACAAACACACACACACACACACACACACACACACACACACACACACACACACCCGTAAAATTCCCCAAGCTCTGCTCCACTGTGGGTCTCCACATCTGTTCCCATCGGTTGCTGGGGGATGCCTTCCAGGTGACAGCTGTGCCAGGCACCTTTCGGAAGTATATTAGATATCATTAATGGAGTCAGGGTGGGCTCTCTCTCATAGCATGGTTCTCAAGCCGGGCCAGTCATCGGTTGGCCACTTCTTCAATCTATGCGCCATCTTTACCCCTGCACATCTTGTTGACAGAAGAAATTGTGGGTCTAAGGTATCGTGGCTGGGTTGGTGTCCCAGTCCCTCTACTGGAAGTCTTTTCTGGCCTCATGAGATGGCCACGTCAGGCTCCGTATCCCCCATTGCTAGGAGTTCTAGCCAGGGTCACTTTCATAGATTCCCAGGAACCTCCATTTTCCTGGGTTTTTAGCATGTCCCAGAGATGCCCCCTGATTCCACTTGTCTCTCCCCATACTCTGCCCCTCTGCCTGCCATGTGGTCCCTCCTGCTACCCTCACCAGTGCCTCTCCTACCTTGTCCCTTCCTTCCACACCCTCTCCAATGTCCACTCTATTTCCCCTTCTCCTCGTTACTTTGGATCTGTGGATTGTAACATAGTCATGCTGTACTTTACGTCTACTATCCACTTACAAGTGAGTACATACCATGTGTGTCTTCCCGCGTTACCTCACTCGGGATGATCTTTTATAGTTCCATCCATCTGCCTGCAAATTTCATGATGTCACTGTTTTTTACCAGCTGAGTAATATTCCATTGTGTATCACATTTTTTTTTTTACCCATTCTTTGGTTGAGGTCCATCTAGGTTGTTTCTAGTTTCTATCTATTATGAAAAAAAGCTGTTATGAGCATATCTGACCGAGTGTCCTTATGGTGTGTAGAATTGACATAGTAAGAACGGCCGTCAAAATTCCAACACAATTCTTTATCTACCTTGGAAGAACAATACTCAACTTCATATGGAAAAAAAACCCAGAATATCTAAAAGCAGCCTGAACTATACAAGAACTTCTGGAGGTATCACCATCCCTGATGTCAAGCTGTGCTACAGAGCAACAGTATTTCTTAAAATTTTCAGATATTTTGGATATGAGCCCTCTGTTGGATGTGGGGTTGGTAAAGATCGTTTCCCGGTCTGTAGGCTGTCGTTTTGTTCTGTTGACAGTGTCCTTTGCCTTACAGAAGCTTTTCAGTTTCATGAGGTTCTGTTTATTAGTTGTTGGTCTTAGAGCCTGAGCTGTTGGTGTTCTGTTCAAGAAGTTGTCTCCTGTGCCAAGGAGTTTAAGGTTGTTTCCCCTGCTTTTTCTTCTAAAAGATTAGTGTATCTGGTTTTATGTTGAGGTCTTTGATCCACTTGGACTTGAGTTTTGTGCAGGGTGATAAATATGGATCTATTTGCATTCTTCTACATGTAGACATCCAGGTAGTCCAGCACCATTTGTTGAAAATGTATTTTTTTCCTACTATATGGTTTTGCCTTCTTTAATAATAATAATAATAATAATAATAATAATAATAATAATAATAATAAAATTAAGTGTCCCTAGATGTGTGGTTTTATTTCTGGGTCTTCAATTCAATTCCATTGATCAACCAGCCTGTTTCTATGCTAGTACCATGCCATTTTTATTACTGTTGCTCTATAGTACAGCTTGCCATCAGGGATGGAAATTCCTCCAGAAGATCATTTATTGTACAGGATTTTTTGTTGTTGTTTAGCTATTATGGGTTTTTAAAACAGATTTTGCAACAAAGGAATCTCTACTGGCTGAAAGGCACTTAAAGAAATGTGTTCAACATCCCTAGTCATCAGGGAAATAAATCAAAACAACTACGATATACCAATTTACACCCTTTAGAATGCTAAGATCAAAAGCTTAAGTGAAGCTCATATGGGCAAGGATGTGGAGCAAGGGGAAAGCTTTGCTGGTCAAAGTGCAAACTTGTATAACCACCTTGGAAATCAATTTGGTGGTTTCTCCAAAAATTGGGATTAGTTCTGGGTTTAACTCTAATCAGTGAGTAATAGTTACCATACATATATATGTATATGTGATGTGTGTGTATAGAATCCAAAACATTTTAACTCAGATTTTTAATTTCCACTCTTCTTCTCTCCTTCCAATGCCACCCCTTCTCAAAATCATGACTACTTCTTCTTAACTATTATTGATGTACATGCACATACATATGTACATCATGCATGTATGTATATGCATGTATAGTCTTCTGAGTCCATTTAATGTTGCTCCTATGTGTATGTGTTTAGACCTAACTACTTGGAATTGGGTAGCCTAAGTGGGGGTGTGGGGCTGATTTCTCAGCAATCATGAGTTGCCCACAGCAACCCATCTAGGGGAGGGCCTGGTGAGAGTTTCCCCATCCAAGCTGGCCTGTCAACTGGTGCTGTCATTGTGCTGGTGTTTTTTTAGGTGACCACATTGAGACTTCAAGGATTCGTCTTCAAGAACAGGCATATTTTATTATATCTGTGAGCTCCTTATTTCCACAATGACAAAACACTTTATAGTTATGTATTTTGTTCATATTGGTATGATGACAAACTTAGATGCATTTCTCTGTGTGTGTGTGTGTGTGTGTGTGTGTGTGTGTGTGTGTGTGTGTGTGTATGTGTGTGTTGCTCAAACAGAAGGCCTGGAATATTCTAGACATATCATACTACTACTGATCTACAGGCCCTGCCCCCCATTCATCTCTTAATAATTTAAATAATATCTGTGATACACCAAGGTCTTAATTGGAAGCTAAAAACATAAAAATTAGTAAGACACAGATCTTGACTACGAGGAAGCTGCAGCTCAGAGCAGGGTCTTACAAATGACTGTTTTTAAAAAAATAAAATTTAATTAGGAGGGGCTTTGGCTGTAGCGCAGTGTAGAATGCTTGTGTTGTCTAGCACGTGCGATGCCCTGGGTCCCATCTCTAGCACTTCTACAATGAAAATCTTTACTGGGACATGGCCACACCTGCTCATTGACGTGAATGTGGTTGCTCCGACTCTGAATGTGATTGAGCAAGTGATGTGGCTTGAAAGTCTAAAATATTTACTTACCGGCTCTTGACATCAAAGTTTGCTGACCTCTGACCTACAAGAAGAACTTGTTAGCAGTGTGAACAGCACACAGAGTGAAATGTGGTATGCGGGTGCTGAATTCTTTTTCTCTGTCTCTGTAAGTCTGTCAGAGGCCACCTTGGACTTGAAGTGGGAAGGGCTTGTGGGGCTCATGTCTGAAATTCTAACACTTAGGAATACTGAGGCAGAAGGCTTGCCGTGAGTTGGAGGCTAATCTTGGCTCTCTAGTGAACTCCAGACCAGACTAGGCTACAGTATGAGATTTTGTTTCAAAATAACTAAGTTAATAAATATTAATAACAAACAAACCAAAGCAAGAAAGGGGAGTGGTTCAAATTTGGATACAAGGATTTTGAGAAGCTCAATATGTCAAGTTTTGGTCCTAAAACAAAAGAGTCAAAACACTGCAGAGAAACAACTGATATTTTCTTCTGAGGTATGCCCATAAGACTGAGTGGTACCCATTCACAGCAAATGATTTTATTGGTTATTTTTCTGTAAGTGACTTAGCAGGATCCTGAATTTTCTCTAGTGAATGGGCAGGCCAGACAAAAAAAGAAGAAGCCAAGGTTCCAAGGAACGTCCAGGCATCTCACCCCTAGTGAGACAAATGGATGCTCTCATGATTTGTTTATAAGAAATGGTGGAAACATTCATTTGCCCTTCTGTCATGCACACATTAGACATGTGTGTGTGTGTGTGTGTGTGTGTGCGCGCGCGCGCGCGTGCTTGTGTATGTGTGTGCACGCATGTGTGTCCGGGAATCAAACCCAGGGCTCATGAATGTTAGGAAAGTACCCTACTTGACTAAGTTATACACTCAGCTCCATGATCCTGATATCTCGGAGTTGATATCAGAATCCATATTTTGTCTGGATCATTAGAAGGCTCAGAGATTAGCTAAATGCCGCCTCGAGTTTCAAAGGTGAAGAGTTGGACTTCTAACTCAGAGCAGGCCCATCTGGCATTGGTCTTCTCAGGGTGCTCCCAGCTGCCCTGTGGTCTGCATCTGCCCATCAGGCATGATGGTATGTGGACTCCTGGCATTGCTTTCTAAAACAAGAGTCCTCAGTGGGATGAGAGCCACTGAGAAAGGTCTGAGGGCAGCTTTTGTTGTTGCTAAGTTAACCTTGAGGGCTGGTGCTGCACACATCTAGTCAACCAGATTTTTTTTTTTTAGCTCACATTGACACATTGCTTTATTGTGCTGAAGTAACCAGGGTATACTCTATATTAACTAGTTGATGGGTGATTGATTCTATTATCACTGATGACTAATGTTGCTATCATTGGTGGAGGTGAGTATCCCCGAGGAGCACCACAAGACACTTCCTGAGAGGTACGGGTACCTCCACCTGATGTGGATGTCACAGTGAAGACTTCCCCTGCCTAGAGTCTCTGCTGGTCCCTTCTGTGCTAAGTCAGGAAGCTTTAGAATAGGTGGAGGCCCCTGGATGGCGAAGTTGAGCTGACTTGCCAGTCACCCACTGGTCTAACAGAGGGCATGGTTCCTTATCTGTAAAATGGCCAACAAATCAATACCAGTGGTTATCTGGATAAAGTAACTCCGAATTTGTCAACTGCTTGAACGATGCCTGAGACAGAATATGTTCTATGTTAAATGTGTTTGCTCCAATAATTTCTGTGTGTGTGTGTGTGTGTGTGTGTATACATATATGTATAGTGCTGGGGTTAACCCCTGGGCTTGACCATGTGCTAGGTATACAACCTACCACTGAACTGCTGACACCACTCATTATTCAAATATATATATATATTTAAAACCCAATATATTATTTTAACTTGAAAATTCTTACTTAGTCACTCACTTTTCTCATCCTGATGTGAACTGATCTGACAGTCGGAAGGGCCTCCCTAGACAGCTCCTCTGCTGGCCTGGTGTGCTCCGATCCTGGCACTGACTGCATGGTTCAGAAGTTCATCTTCCCTTGGAGATGCAGCCAAGGTAGTCTCTTTGTCCCGGTTGTCTTTTCACCTCCAGCAGATAATAATAGCACAGTTATTGGGCCACAAGCAGTGTCTTGGTCACAGGACTCCCAGCTGAAGGTAGCAACATGCCTAAGGCATGTATACCGCGTATACCAGGCAGCACGGAGGCCTCCTGAGCGCCCCATCCCGGTCCCTCGACAGCATGAGCAAAACAAGCCTGGCTCTGATGGTCTTCATAGCTGAGAATTCAGGAGAGCAGCTTTCAAACTTCCAAACCTAAGTCTGAACATAAACTCTCACTTGTAGTCGTACTCTATGCCTTAGTGTATAAGAGGATAAGTCCACAGCCTGGACATCATCTACTCTGCCTGGACAGGTCCACAAAGCATCAGGACTAAGACACTAGTCTTCCTCCAAGGGGAAGGTTAGCCACGTCTGCATGTAGCTATTTTTAAGGCTGGATTTGGGGGGGGGGGCGGGTTCCAGACACTTAGTGCCCACTGTAAACTTGGCTCCTGGCTGAATCATCTTGGAGTGGCCTGCCCAGCAGGTCCAGTTCTTTGACTGATAGTTCATCCCTTCCACAGGGTGGGGAATAAACTGGGTTGGGGAGCCTCACCTTATCCACGCAGCTCAACTTGGGGCACCCACCTGCCCACTGCTGGACTCCCTACAGTCCTAAGCATTGATGCGGTTTCTTTTGAAAACTTCTTGTTTCTGTTTATACATATATGTGTGAGAAAGTGTAGTGTGTGTGTGTGTGTGTGTGTGTGTGTGTGTGTGCTACATGGATGTTGGTGGTTATGGAGGCCAAAAGAGGGCATAGAATCCCTTGGCACTGGAGTTCATGCAGTAGTGAGCTGCCAGACCCTGGTGTGGTGCTGGGAATTGAACTTGGGTCTTCTTTAAGAACAGCAACTGTTCTTAACTGTTCTTAACCCATTTCTCCTGCCCGTAATGTGGTTTCATGGATGTGTTTCCTGTACTGACCTGATTAAAACAATTTAGAGCAACTCAGTGTAACTATAATATAGATTTCAAAGTCAAACTAAAGTTTTCACACACCACCATGACTGATTTCTTTGGTATAATGATAAGGTGGAAAGAGGGAGGAAGCCGGTGGCTGTGGCTTACCTCAACAAGGCTTACTAAGTTCCAGCTGTGTGCCAAGTGTTGGCTTGCTTTTCCCTTAAGTCCCGTAAAGTGCTAGGAGCCTGCCTTTCACCAGGTACTTGATCAAACACCTCTCCTTTTCTGGGAACAATCCAGCTGTGGCCATTTATCTGTAGGCTTCCCAATGCTTCCGAAAGCCAGTCCTGGGTGTGTTCAGCCTTCTCCTCAGCTTCTAGAAGGATCTTGGAGGCATAGTCCTGTAAAATTGCACCACTTCAGTTATACCTCAACACTCCAGGGTGTCAAGCCGAGGTAGGAGGCTCCCTTTAAGCCTACAGGCTCCTTGCTGTCTGTCTGTTGCCATCTATCCTTGCTTTGAATTACAAACAGGACTGGAGGCCCCAGAGTTAGCCAAACGCATCATGGGCGTCACCGAGGGACACTGAGCTGTCAGCCAGCAGGGCTTGGGACAAGAGTCCAAGAAGCAGCAGGCTCGCTTCCAGAAGCTGAGGTTTTCTGTTTCTTCCTGCAAGAAACCCTTCTCCTTGCGGATGCTCTAGCTTTCTTGCGAGTGCTTCTGTGCTCATTCACTTGGCTCTAAGTCAGGCCACAGAACACGCTGCTGGTCCAAAGGGATAATCTTGCAAATGAGTCTTCTTGCTCCAAAATGGGACCGGGTTCCATCCTTATTCTCAAAAACTCAAATGCCTTCTCTGTTGCCCTAGTCCCCAGTAGTCAATCCATTGCATCTATATCCTGGACCCTACAATTTGGTCTGTTGCATACTGATGTGCCCATTCGGGTCAGGGTAGTAATTCCTTGTTCGATCTTCATCTCCCCAGAGTTGGGTGCCTATTGGGGCTTGGAAGAAGCTTGGCTCTAGGCTGTGAGCTGAGAATTTAGAAACATAGTCTTCCATATGTAGAAGCAGAGAGAGAAAGAGTTGCTCATTCATTCATTTGTCCATTGGTTCGTGGCTTCAAGCCCATGTTCTTCCACACAGGACAGGCAGAATGCCTTCTGTGTGAAGCCTATTGGTTCCTGAGGTGGCCCAGGTACTGTCCAGTACCCAGTGATCCCTCTCCAGCAACATCTTGGAAAACCAAAGCGAGTCTCCTCTAGAGGAACCCAGAGTAGAGCAGAGGCCCACTTCTTACCTCCTCTAAGGCCTCATGATGACCTCCAAAAGCTTGCCTGTGGAGCAAAGGGCCTCTTGAAGCCTTCTAGCTCTTGTACTCTATTGCTTTTCTCATAAGAGATTTTAGGGAAATGTGAAGTATTGGGAGCAGTCCTGTTTAAAAAAAAAAAAGTCTCACTGTGCATGGTAGCAGGGAGCTCATCTTTTTATTATTAATTAATTACAAATTAATTAATTGTGTGTGTTTCTGGGGGTTCATACTTTGGTGGGTATGTATGTATGTGTGTGTGTACATGTGTGCATGTGTGTGAGAGCTGATATAAACCGTGGGTGCCTTCCTCCATGAACTGACTACTTTATTCTTTGACACAGGTCTCCCTTTAATTGATCTGATGCTTGCCTATTAGGTCAGGGTGGCTGGCCACCTGTCTGTGGACTCTGTCTGTCTCTAGCTCCTAAGTGCTGGGATTATAAGCATGCAATCACCATGCCTGGCTTTTCACATGTGCCGGTGTTTGAACTTGGGTCCTCATTCTTGTATGGCAAGCTCTTAACCGACTGAACCATTTCCCCAGATTAGAGCTCAAATTTAGAGACAGTGGGCCCAGGAATCCACTTGCCAGGGTTTGGTGGGCCACACAAGGGTGGGTACTAGGGATGGGACCTATAAGTTGTCATCTGTCACTTCCAGTCTCCCCTATATGGTCCGTGAGTTTATGAAATAGAAACTTAATTCTCATATTGAATGACTCAAACTAGAATATCCTTCCCCAAGGATAGAACGCCTGAGGAACAGTAACCTCCATGAATGTGTGTCTTATATTGCCGGTGGGCACATGTCTAGAAAGTCACAAGGCAATAGAATCTTTAAAGTTGATTAATTTTAAATATCCTGAAAAAAATTGTCACAGGAAATCCTGGTGACTCTTCTGAAACTCACCATTTTATCAAGTTATTCCACATCTCAGACTCTCCCGCCTCAGATCAGTTTGGAAAAAAGAGTGTCCCCCCACAACACAGGACAATGAAAACAGGCCTCACCTTGGCACGAGTCAGCATTCATACAAAGGAGCTTTGGCATTTCCAGTGTCCAGTTTGAGATTCACTTGGCATATTTGAGAAGCATGGATACCTGTTGTCTCCATCGCTACTGCAACTTTGATTATATTTCTTATGCCCTTGTCAGAAATGCTCCTGTTTTATACCTTCTAGAAGCTTCCAAAGCCTCTGTGGCGCCAAGAACGTCTATAATCACCTTGAAAGCATTTTGGAATCCTATGCTTTGAGTACTCCAACATTTGTTTAATCCTTGCCAACTCCGACACTGCACCCCAATTTGATTTTCAGGGTATGTCAGCAACCTCCTTGGGAGGTAGTCATGGGAGCTGACCGGAAGACTACTCCAGGGACACTAGGCAATAATACAAGAACTCTGCCAGGGAACCTCCTGACTCCAGGTTGGAGTCAGTCTGGAACTTTCTCACAGGACCCTCCTGACTTACGGGACCAGTGGCATTTCTCTTTTGGTCTTTCCTGGGCAGTCACTGATTTAAACTCGGCTTAACTCCTGGCATTGTGGAGCCTTTTGACTTTAGTCTCTTGGGAAACTGGAGTAAATAAATTAAGTTGCTTATTATAAAAAAGGAAAAAGAAGAAGAAGAAGAAAGCAAGGGCGAGGCTCCCCGCGGTGTGCTGTAAAGACAGCACTAGAAGAGGAAGGACTCCGTCCCAGCAAACACTGCTGCGGAAAGCCAGCTGGATCAAGTCCCTGATCGTTTCTTTGGGCAGAGGGTAGATCCACTGTCAGATAAAAATGCTGCTCATCACTCTCTGAGACACAGCCTGGCAAGTAGCCAGCCTGGGAGAACAATGATTTCCTCTCGTTTCAATTTGATTATTAGTTCATATTTATTGGAAGCCTGTGGGCTTTCAGCCTCATAGCCAGGGCTCAAGAGGAGGCAGCTGTCTGGTGGGATTCGTTTTTTTTCCTATTGGCTTTTCCCATTTTTTCATCGGCTGAGTCAGCGTCCCATATTGGAGGGCCGTGGAGCCAGATCTCATCTGATTATCAGGGCTGCTGAATTGGTACTCAACCACGCTCTCCCATCCTCTCATCCCAGCCCCTGGAGGGGTCACACAGGCCTGCGGGTGGTCCCCTCTTGCCTCCCACCCTTTTCTGCATCTCTATCAGCACGGCAAGATGGGCCATTTCATTTAACATGCCTGCTGGGTGGAGGGGTTCCCATCTCTGCCTGTACACAAACCACTCAAGTGTTTATTTTAACTAGTTTTAGGGAGAGAGCAGAGAGAAAAGGTATCAGTATGGGAGCACATTTCCTCCCTGCTTGCTTGTTTTTAGTATTTATTGAAAGTTACCATCTGTCAGACTCCATATTTTTTGGAATCTTTCTCACCCCATTGTGTGTCCTTAGGACACAGGCTACATTATCAACTGTATTTGGCAAATATGGAAACTGAGTTCAATGGCTAATTATAAACGTCATCCTGCCTACATCCTAGAATCACCTGGGTTCCATTGAGGACTGACCTAGGTCAGGTCGGCCTGTGGGCATGTCTACGGGAGATTGTCTTGATTGTTAATTGAATTAAGAAGGTCTGGACCATAATGGGTGGCACCACTCCCTAGGCAGAGGGAGTGTGTGATCTGAGCTATGCGAGGCAGAAGAAAGCTACATACAAACCAGCGAGGATGCACTAGCAAGCAAGCAGATAGTATGTGGCTGCATTGATTCCCCTCTGCTCTTGACTACGGATGTGCTGTGACTGCCTTGACATCCCCACAGTGATGGACTGAGACCTGGAGTTGTTAACCAAACAAACATTTTCCTTCCCTAGGTTGCTTCTGCGGCAGAGAGTGAAACAGAAAAACCATAGAGGCCATAGGAAATGCAAAGTGGTGGAAGAGAGTATGTCCATTTTTCCAACAAGATCTTGGGTGGAGCCACTGTGTACACTGCTTGTGGCTTTGGTCATTATCGTTATGGTACCCCTAAGAAGTCATAAGTCAAAGGAGAACAATCGAGTGGCTTCTCTTTTGTTCCCCCAGAAAAAGAGCTGAGAATTGAATATAGGGCCCCTTTTTGGCAGTGGTGTTTATAATTAAAGGCCTGACATGTAGGGCTTCTTGAAGCTTGAAGCATCCATTTAAGGAAAGCGTGCTTATGCTTGAATCAGCTCCCGAGACCAAAGTATGGCTCTCTTATTTGCAAATTGCACTTTGCAGGGAGGCCTTTAAGAAAAAGGGGGAATATGGGTGTGTTAGTTAGCTTTTGTTCAGCTTGACACAAACAAGAAACACCTGGAAAGAGGACCTTCAGTTGAGGACTCGCCACCATCAGATTGGCCTGTGGGCATGCCGGGGGTGCGGGTGGGGGATGTTTCTTGATTAATGACTGATGTGGGAGGACCCATTCCACCGTGGCAGTGCCGTCCTTTGGCAGGTGATCCTGGGTCGTATAAGGAAACAGGCCGAGCAAGCCAGTTCCTCCAGGGTCTCTGCTTCAGTTCCGGCTTCCAGGTTGCTTTCTTGAGCTAATCTTGGCTTCCCTTGATGATGTGCGGTAAGCCAAACAGACCTCTCCTCCCAAAACTACTTTAGGTCAGTGTTTTATCAGAGCAACAGAAAGCAAACCAGGACAAGGAGTTAAGCTCAGCCTTGATAGGTCAGGGGCAGAGCAGCATTGAACAAGCTGGGCTGTGAGAAGGTGGGACAATGGCCCTGGATAGCTCCAAAGGAGGCCTTGTCATCACCCTTCCTGGCAGTGACTGGTTCTAGGGTTACCTAATGTGGTCTGTAAGAGGGGGAGCATCTCAACTCCTTTGGTTTTTTTTTTTCCCCCATTAGATGAACCTTAAATGAAATGATTTGGGTATGAGTAAATGCTACAGGGAATTTGCAAACTGGGGCCAAGATTTTTTGCAACTCGCCGCTGTTTTTCCTCCTGCAGATAACGACAGGCTGTGGTTTCTAGCCAGGTGTGGGGAAGTTTATAGAAGGCCAGTAGTAGTGGAAGCCAGGAGCAGAAGGAGCCAATGGTAACAAACAGGACCCTCTGGGAATGACTTGGGTGGCTCGGGGATGGCTCTGACAATGTTCTAAGGGAACGATAATTGAGTCGAGTTTGTAAACACATCTTCCTGGCTCCCGAAAAGGCTTATCAGCTTGGGAGATTAATTAAACCCTTCGCTAGAGCCTGGGTTAGTGCTGGGGAATCCAGTGTGATCTTACCGAGAAGAGTAAAAGGAATCTCAGCAGCGTGATCTCTGACTCTGTATTTATTTGGGCTTAGGGTTGCACTATGGTAGTGGGGGAGTAAGGGATGCCTGACGCAGTGGTTCTCAACCTTCCTAACGCTGTGACCCTTTGATACAGTTCTTCAGGCTGTGGGGACCCCAACCATAACATTATTTTGTTGCTATTTCATAACTCTAATTTTTGCTGCTGTAATGAATTATAATATAAATGTCTGTATTTTTCTGATGGTCTTAGGTGACTCCTGTGAAAGGGTCATTTGATTTCCCCCCAAAAGGGGGTCCCAACCCACAGGCTGAGAACTGCTGGCCTAGAGTGTCATTTCTACGTGCGCCCTTCTAAGCACAACACTCCCAGACACAAGTACCATTGGGTCGAAATATAGAATTAAGGAGACCAGGTCCTGGATGCCCTGGGACTCTCATGGGCTAACTAGGAAGTTCTTTCCTGCACAAGGAGAAAGGGCTCCTAGCCATACTCAGAATGAAGGGGACTGATTGGGGCAAAAGGAGAAGGTTGTGGTCAAGTTCCAGATTGTTCTGTGGGCATTCCGGACCATGCCCTGAGGTCTTCAAGTTCTGGGCTCATGTGCACACAGATGCGTTGGGTCTCATGGATCATGCAGAGAGCTAAATTTGTTCAGATGATGTAGGAACAGACCTGAAGTGTTCATATAATTGGTTCTCTGAACTTACAGATTTGCATGTCTAGCCCAAAGCCCTGGTTGATGGGGGAATACCATGGGCTGCACGGTTTCCTGTTCGTTCCTCCACTGAACCAGCCGTGAAGAGGCTACCGCGAGTGCTTCAGCTGTTGTCTCAGGTTGTCGGCTTGCTGAGAGGGATCGTAGGGACTGGGATATTTGATGTAGGGTGCCCCACCCACCCTCAACGCAGATGGCAATCTAGATGAAAAGGCGGTCTGAGGGAAGCAGTTTTGGTTCTGCGCTTGTCGCTTTGCCATCCTTTATATCTCGCTGGCAAGCTCTTTTTTTTACTCTGCTGTTGCCTCCACTGATGCTATATTCCTCTGCTGATACCTGAACCCGGCTTTTCTGGGTTTCTAATATGGACTGTAAGCTGAGTCCTCCAGGAGTCCTCCAGGCCTTCAACACCACGCTGGGACCACTGAGTCATCCGGCTTCATGGATTAAACAGCCACCAGGTTCTTTTCCTCTCCAGTGTGAAGAGCGCCATTGCTGCCCAGCTTAGCTGAGAGTCCTGTAATCTGGCCTAACTGCCCTCCCTCCCCTCCACGTCTATTCATTCAGTAGATTCTGTTCCCCCAGGGATCCCTGATGCATATAAGTGGGCATGGAGTCAATTTTATTGACAGTCTAGTTGTATCATCTGCGTGCTAGGTCCTGCTGGAAAAGGACTTGCTGGGAGTCGGTAGTTGTCGGCCTTGGGCCCAGTTCTACATAACAGAAGCTTTTCCTCCTGCATGCTCCCTTTTTTACCTTGTGTGGGGGCCGGGGCTATAGGGACACCGTCCGTACCTTGCACTGTTGTCGGCCTTCCAGGTTGATTCATCAGTGAGAACGGAGAATACGGTTTGAGGGTAATTGTTCCAGCCCAGCTTTGCTTTGCGGGATGACCTTGGGCTGTGCGCATCTGCCCACTGGAGCTCACAGCACCTGCACCTGAGTTCTTTCTCTCCCATGCTGGGAGAAGCTGGCCTCCGTTGTCTCTAACCTTAGTGTGTCGCTGTTTTCTATCCCTTGCTGTTTCTCTGTGCCTGCCCACTAGTTTCTATATTCAAGTCTTAAATTAGCCAGTAGGGTCGACCATCTGTTTCTGCCACAACCTTGGTGGATATACAAGTGGTTATTGACAGGTCCCTATTTGCCAGGCAATGTTAGAGGGGTTGAACATCTGGGCTAAGAAGCTACTCCTAATAATAGGTACATTAGCGCTCTCCCTCTCTCTGTCTCTATCTCTGTCTCTCTCTGTCTCTTTCTCTCTCTCTCTCTCCTTCCCTCCCTCCCTCTTTCTCCCTCTGTGTGTGTGTGCATTTGTACACATGCACACACGTATGGGGATGCATGTGAGTTTATTGGTATGACTAGAGGACTGAGGACAACCTTGGCTGCTGTCAGGACATGTCCAACTTATTTTAAAAGGTCTCTCCCTGGCCTAGAACTCTCCACATAACCCAAGCTGACTGGCCAGTGAGCCTCTGAGACCTGCCTGTCTCCGCTTCCCCAGGGCTGGGATTTCAAGTATGCACCACGACACTCTGCCTTTTTTTTTGCATGGATTCTGGGAATTAAACTCAGGTCCTCCTGCTTATACATCAGCCACTCAGTCCATGCAGCCATCTTTCCAGCCCTAGAATAGGAGCTGTGATGTCAGAGCCTGATCATTAACACCTACACCTCAGTGCTTCTGTAAGGCTCCTAATTGTGTTGGCTGTGACTGATGAAGGCCACCGGGAATCTGTCAGCCTCTGGGCATTGATCTTGAGGCCTTTATTGCGGGACCTGCTGCCTCCTAGGAGGTGAAATCGAATTGGTTCAATTGCCTCCCCACTACATCATCACTGGGAGAAAGGGTGTGAGTCAGGATGATGGACAGTCTAGTTTGGGATGCAGAACACATAGCATCATGCTCTTAGATGCTTGACGGATGACTGAGACTGGCCTCCTTGGCCTTGTGCCTCTCCCTCGTCTGAGGACATACAGGAACTAGTGCTCTGTGGAATGTGGGAAATGGGGTGGGGTAGGGCAGGGGATGGCGCAGGAGGCTCTGACCAGCTCCCCTTGTTACTAGAGTTCTTTCTGAGAGTCACTTCCAGGGGGCCTAGAGGGTTAGTTATAACTCTTCTTGCGCTTCTTCAGAGCCAGGATGGAGAAAAGGCAGTAGCATATGGCAGAAGAAGGCTCTGACCAGGCTCTGTGTATTTTCAGCATATTCTATGTAGTTTATGCTCTACCCCTGTGCTGCCACGAACACACGCAGCCAATCAGCTAAATATGCCTAGGATGGATGTGTGTGTGTGTGTGTGTGTGTGTGTGTGTGTGTGTGTGTGTGTGTGTGTGTGTGTGCATGGGGGCAGGGGGTGACCAACGTTTTTATAAGACCGAATGGATGAATGGGATAAGTAAGCACAGTTTGAGAGCAGTAAAGAAACAAGGCAGCAGACTTAGGAGATCACGGCTGCACTCCATTGACTTATAGGTCAAGACCGAGACCAGAATGAAAAGCCCATATGCGATAATAACTCTCATGGTTGGGCGAATGAGACGTACCCTGCATCATGCTAAGGGGTACCTGCACTGTCTCCTTTCATTTTTGCCGCTCTCTGAAGTCAGAGGAATGATTCCCATCTCTCAGTGGAGCAAGGCGAGGCCCAGCAAGAACATGTTCCGTCCAAAGACACCTTTCTAGT
This sequence comes from Acomys minous, assembly GCF_964271855.1. Classification (NCBI taxonomy): domain Eukaryota; kingdom Metazoa; phylum Chordata; class Mammalia; order Rodentia; family Muridae; genus Acomys; species Acomys minous. The sequence continues at coordinate 104,778,659 of NC_140493.1, read as the reverse complement.
GAGTACAGCACTGGAATTAAGAGCCAAATCCACCCTCAGATCTCAGAGTTTTGGTTAATTATCTACCCCCCACCCCCACCCCCCAGTTGGAAGCCTGGCATTTACACATCCCGTGGGTGTGATCAGATGGCGGTCTGACACCCCACCACACCTACCACCTCACTACCCAAGGAATGTCCCCCCTTATTTAATTCCTCTCAGCCCAGGTTCCCCCCTTCCTGAGCTTTCTTTCTTGCCAGGCTCCTAGTCTCATTGTGAAATGGTTTGTTCTGTTGCGGCTTGTCCCGGCCCTTAGGCCCTTATGCGGGAGGTAGATTGCCCTGACCTGTCTGTCACATCTCACACCACACCAGGGGATACTGTGCCTCTCAGCTTTATTAATCACTCCAATTTGACTCTGTGTGTTTTATGGTCTTTACTTCCGACCCACTTTGCCCCCATTCAATTATGCTTTACCTATTAAAAGAAACCCAGAAGGGAGAGACCTATTTCTCCTCTTTCTAGATGTTAAAAAGAAAAGCATCGCCCAGCTTGCACTCATCTCTGCCTCCAGTTTGTTTTGATCAGACACGTAAGAGCAGGGGACGCATCCAAAATACCAGCTCTTCCTTTCAGCAGCAGCGGTGCTGTCCTGCAGGAGTCAGAGGTGGGGACGGACAAGGACCTCCAAAGCAATATGTCATGTTTTCATATGCCTCGGAGCCACCTCGGAGTCACAGAAAAACAGTCTGATTCATCGGGTCATTTAATGCCAGCAAGTCACAAGGTGCCACTTACACAGGGGCTCCAAACTTTCCCAGCTTCCTCTTCTACACTCCCAGGGTTCTGCCCTTGAGACTATTTTTTTTTTTTAATTTCATTCAAGGAAGTACATCCTTGTCCCCAAAGCTCTTTGGGGCTCATCTGCCATGAATGCTGGAGTTTACATGGTGCTGCCACAGTTTGGGGATTAGGGCTTTTTTTTTTTTTTTTTTTTTGGTTTAGATTGGAGTCTGTCTCCTAAGCCCTTCTGAGGATAACAGTTAGTTGTCACTGGATAGGAGTCAAAAGAAATACATTCTGATGAAGCCAGTTTTTCCCCTGAAACACTAATGGTACCTTCACGTCTGGATAATTAGAGCTCCAAGTGATGAATGCGTAATTACGCATAAGCCTGGACTACAAGGATTGCCTGGGTCTTTCATCTTTAGCTGACTTCACTGAGAGAGGTAAGAGTCTCAGCGGACTCTGCAGAAAAGCTTCTCTGAGGTGCCTGGGTTGGGTGGAGTCGCTCCGGGGTGGGAGTGGGCTGGCTCTCCCCATAATCACTGTGGTACGGAAACTGGAATCTGTGTCCAGGAAGTAGTGATTTCTCAGTGGCCGAAGAGGATTGGACAGGGCACCGTTTATGCCAGGTCCTGCCAGACTGTGAGGTCTTGGTCCCACGGGTACTTGTCCCAGCCTCACCTCTGTTAAGTGAGAGTTTAGTTCTTCAGGGTGGACATCATTATCCTGTGGCCATCGCACCTCAGCTCTGAGCTTTGCCTCTCCTCTTGGGGGGGGGGGGGGACATCTACAGAAGCAGCTCAATGCAAGGGGGACTTCCAGACTTTAAAACACCCAATCAGAAGAAGGCTAAGGGGTAGTGTAGGTAGACACCCATAAACTCAGATACCCGTTCCCATGGCATAAGTTCTGCAGTGAATGCCAGCTCTGAACTCTCCAAGCTCCTGACCCCTCCCACAGTATGTGAAATGTGCTCCCTCCATGGGATAGATAGATGGATGACAAGAGGTCAGGATTAGCTCAGTGCACTGCTTGACATCACTTTAGGTGCACTCCTTGCCTGGGTCATAGGATTCTCCATTTCTGGGAGTTCTCTCTTCCCTGGTGGTGACAGTTCTACGGCACTGCTGTGAGTTCTGAGAGGGACTGTGACTTAGGGTTGTGACGTGATTTTATGGAGTTCTCACCTGATGTCCCTAAGCAAGGACACTGGCTTGAATGGTGTTTGCTAGGTAGAATAATATAATATACAAACGGGAAAGACAATGCAAAGACAACAGAAGTAAGTACATATATGTTGTCGTGTCCTCTCTACCACTTGCTCTTTGTTATATGTGTTCACATATCTTAATTTACTTTTCTGCTGATCTCTAGTTAGTGTTAATGTCTTTGGTGGACACCTGAGGATGCCAACACTTGGAGGAGTGACATCCCCCAGTTTGTACTTTGCAAACTAACCAGCTTAGGGCTCTCTGATCCCAACAGAGACTGACATTTATGCTCTTTCATAGTGATTCTCTGCCTCTTGTGTGTATGTGTGCATGTATGTCCATGTGTGTCTTTGCATGTTCATGTGGAGGCCAGAGGACAGCCTCAGGTGTCACCCCTTGTCCTCACTGGTATCTGGGGATTTGGCTCAGCTGTCAGGCAGCAAGCCCAATGCATCTTCCCAGCACCAGGAAGTGCATCCCACTATGCTGGGCTTTTTTATATTTATATTTATATTTATTTTTATTTTTTTAACACAGGTTCTTTTTGTTTGTTTGTTTATTTTTTGTTTTGTTTTTGTTTTCAAGACAGGGTTTCTCGGTGTAGCCCTGGCTGTTATGGATTCACTTTGTAGACCAGGCTGGCCTTGAACTCACAGTGGCTGCCTGCCTCTGCCTCCCAAGTGCTGAGATTAAAGGTGTGCACCACTACACCCAGCTATAACACAGGTTCTTGAGATCAAAATGTGTCCTTGTGCTTGCAAGGCAGGCACTTTCTGGCTGAGCCGTCTTCCCGGGAGTTTTCCGAGGAGCAGTGCATTGCTCAAATGTACCTCCCTCTTCTTGCTAAAGACTCAGGTTCTAGTGACACTGCTCTCCGGTGACTATCGCTTGGAGGTCAATAACATGGTACATTCTTTTTGTCAAGTCTAAACTTTTCTGTCTTTTTTTTTCTTTCTTAATGGTATGCTCACTATATTGATGGAGAAATGCTGACTGTCACTTATTCCTCTGCCCGCCCCCTCATGTGCCTGTGTCTGTCTGTGTCAGCGTCTGCCTGCCATTTCCTCGTCCCTGCTGCTTTTTTTTTTTTTTTGCTTACAGATTTCATCCTGTCCCTTTGTGGTCTAAGCTGGTATCTATAGACTTTGCCTCCCACGAGCTCCAGCGACATATACACTTTGGCTGTAGCTCTCTAAATATCTAGCCAAGATCTCCAGTTCCACGAGGTAGCACTAGAAGACTGTGGCTCACGTTTTGATTTCTTTGTTTTTGCGCTTGTACCACTTCTCTGCAAGAAGACATATTAATCACCTTTGCTTCTATATCTCAACTTAACCCTGGCTCAGCATCCAAACCTTACTGCTCCAAGTCTTGGCCACCCAGTCCTGCCCAGTCTATGGAGCTCTGGGTTTCTCACACCTGGTTGATTACAATTGCTTTGTTAAATCGAAATAAAATGCTTCATTTCCAGATGAAGTGAATTTCACTTCCTTCACTAGCTCTCCAGATCCTGACATTCTCCAAACAGCACAGAATATTCTGGAAGCGCCTCTCTCATCTCCATCTGCTCTGGAAGCCTACGAGATATAGGTGACACATGTCTTAACTTGACTAGCGAAATTCTCCATGATTTCCATACCCTCCCAACCTGTTTTCCCACTGATCACCTACAACTCCTGGCTCAAGTCCACTTAGACTATGTGTTAATTAGGATTACTTTCCACTGCCAGGAACAGCATAACCCCAAATAACAGTGACTTAAGGTACGTAGAGGCCCGCTTCTCTCTCATTTCAAAGACCGAGTACGGGCAATCTAGGGCAGGAATGGTGGCTGTGTTCCATCAGGAGGTACAGAGACCAAGGGCCCTACTATCTTGTATGTTTTGCAGCCTCCATTCCCAATTTCACTCTTGGCACCCACAGGATAGTTCAAATCAGCTGTCAAGTCCTTAGTCCCTCCAGGGCACTCAGAAAAGTACAGCCTATTTATTATAAGAATACTTTTTGGAAGTTACCAACATGGTTTGGACCTAAATCTGATTGGTCATGACCACATAGATAAGATGCTGGAATTGCATATTTTTATTTGTCTGTTTGCTTTAAGACAGGGTTTCTCTATGTAACAGCCTTGATGTCTTGGAACTCACTTTATAGACCAGGCTGGCCTTGAACTCACAGAGATCTTCCTGCCTCTGCCTCCCAGGTGCTGGGACTAAAGGCCACCATGCCCTGCTGAGAATTTTATTTTTAAAAACCAGCATGTGGCCATGTAAGGCTTAGGGGCTTGCTGCTATAGGAAGGAGGGTGAAAGCATGAAAAACATCCTGCCATCCCTGTTATCTGCTCCTCTTTATTGTCTGAGGACACTTGCGTCTCCACACTGCAGCGCACGCCCCACTCATCTGTCCTACCGCCACTCACCTTTTAATAAGCCATGCTCTCAGGGAAACAGCATCATGGCTGAATAGACATGACCCTTGGAGTCATGGAGGACCAAGTTTACATCCTGCCATCCTTACCCACTCTTGCTGTGACAGCTTTAAAGTCCTTAGTCATTTTACAGACCCCCGTTTCCTGCTCCTGAGACTGAGATAACGGAACTTGCCTCGTAGGGTTTATGAAGGCTCACATGGGGGAAGTTTAGGATGTCTGCACAGTGCTGTCTGTCATAGCACGTGTGCTTGAAAAGTGAAAGTCACACATCAGACAAAGAGCACAATGTTCTCTGTATTTTTCACGAAAGGCTAGATAGTGCCCAAGACTTTCTTCTGTGTTCTAGTTGAAGGTCTCCATGCCTTGGACTCCTGCAACAATCCAAACAGTACTTGAGACTCTGCTGAGAAAATTAGTAGACACTGCTTATGACTCTTGTTTTTAACTTTGGAGCCTTTGGAAGTCATTATTAAAGAGTAATGACTTCTCCTCAGCTGCCACTCCAGTTGAATATCTCATCGCAGAAATATGCTCAGTTCTTGTGCAGGCAGCCACAGTCGCCATGAGCTCACGAGTACAGGGATGCTGTCGTGCCCAGAAGATACTCTTTCCCCCAGGCTCTCCTTGTCCTCGGTCTCTTAAAATCTTTCTATCTTCTCTTCCTCAATGGTTCCTAAGCCTCAATGGAGGCAAAGATGTTATACATATGTTGACCACATAAGATCAAGCTGGCTAACATTACTGTACAGGGGCTGGGGAGGTGGGGGTGGGGGGGTGTGTTCATAAGCCCACGCATAGCTGAGGAGTTACTGACAGTTGTTGGCTTATGACAAAAGGACAGTCAGTTTTATTTAGAGATGTGACCTCTGATAAGTGGTCCATGCTCCAGTGGAGGGACCCTTATACCATGGCTAGCACAAATTGAACATGGGAGGTTATTAAAGAAAAAGAGGACATGACATTAAGAGGGTATAGAGGGGAGGAGAGGAGCTGGATTTAGAAGAAGTAAAGGAGAGGAGAGGAAGATCAACGTACTCAAGACACGTTGTATGTGTGTATCAAATATTCTAATATTTCATATTCTAATATGTAATGTTAATAAAGCATTTATATATACATAGGAATGAACGGAAGAGCATATACTCAGTTGTCTCAGCTGGACTAAATAGCACTGACTAGGCTAAACAGAAAATGTCTTTTGCGTCTCATCTTTTCTTTCTTCTTCTCTTACTCCCTCCAAGAATGCCTGATGGAAAGGCTCATGTCCCCTCAGTTTGTCTTTTCTTGTTATTGGTGTTGGTCAAAAAGCTGAAAGAACAATGGCTGCACAGGATAATAATTTTCGGCTTGTCAGAACTGTCAACTGTTGCTCGGCAGACATGCTGCTCTCTGACTTCATATGTGCGGCGTGCAATTTTGCTAAGTGAGTGGATGAGTAAACCAGGGGATGAATGGTCAGGTCTAGATGCCAGCTACGGTGACTAGGAAAGGACTATTGGTCCCTGTCATTGCTGGAATGAGCCCCTGTGCGCATACGTTGGTGCTATTTTGAGAGCTTGCAGAACCTTTAGGATGAAGTGGAGTTTTGCTGGAGGAAGTGGCTCACGGGGAGGTGGGGCTTGAGATGTATAGCCTCGCCCCTATTCCTAGCCCATCTCTGCTTCTTGATCTGCTGAGATGTGAGGAGGCGGCCTCACATTTCAGCTGCCATAGTTGAGAGCTGCTTCTGCTGCCATTCCTTCCTCATCGTGACAGACTGTGCCCTCTCTGAATGCGAGCGAGCCCAAAGCAGTCTCCTCTTTATGTTGCTTCTTGTCAGGACTTTGGGCACAGTGATGAGTCTAGGAACTGATATGGTCCCCTGAAAGGATATAGACTTCACCCTTCACGAATCAAAGGATTTAAACTTCTCTACAAACCAGGAGCAAGGAAACTCTGAAGACATTCTGTTTATGGCTCCCATTTTCCCTTAGGGAGGCATGAGCTAACTGATCTTAAAGCCACCTGGGAGATTCCTCTTGTCTTCGTTTCTGTGATAAAACATTAGTATAAAAGCTACTCACCAAAGGAAAGGTTTAGCTTGGGTTTATAGTGCCAGAGAGTTAGGGCTCATGATGGCAGCAGGGGATGGAGCAGCAGTTGAGGACCCACAGCTCAAACCACAAACAAGAAGCCAAGAGAACTGAACAGAAATAGCCTGAGTCTTTTAAAGCCTCAAAGCCCGCTCCAAGCGACTTACTTCCTCCGTCGAGGCCAGGGCCACACCTAATTGTCTTCAAACTTCTACCAAGTAGGGGCCAAGTGTTCAAATGCCCCTTACTGGGGGAGGGAGGGCATCTCGTTCAAACCACCACACCCTCTTAGTAGATCATATTACTAAAATGTCTTACATACTCTTGGCCTTTGCTGTATTTGTTAGAATTGAATGTCCTTTCATGGACACTGCAAGGTTTTTATGAGGGTTTCTTAAGACAGTCAGAGGAAGGCGATTTCCTTCAGAACCAAGCTCCCCAACCCTCAGCTGTGCTTTTACAGCAGGCAGGAAGGGTTGGTTGTCTTAGAAGCAGGGGCAAAATCTTTCTCCAGTTGCCTACTTGTGCGTGACAAAGCTTCCGCACCACCACGTCAGCGTGTGGCATTTACTCTGTCCCCATTCCTCACAAGACCTACAAGTGTGACCTCATTTCACAAGCAAGTTAACTGAGACCCAGAAAGTTACACACTATTCCAAGAGGCCCAGGCAGGATTTGAACTCAAGTTTGTCTTACCTCAAATCTCTTCCTTGTTCTGAAAAGAGAGCTTTATCTGAATATTTCATTTATTAGGGGCGTGTTTTGGAACACGTAAATGTAATCACATTTGCACTTGCAGGAAGTGAACATGCAGTGATATTATCTTTCTAGAATATTCTGGTCATTGTCTTGTCTTCTCTCTCCTTCCTGCTGCACGTGCAGAAAGTAAAGTGGACTCTTGATGTTCTTACTGCTGTCCTTGGTCCATGTTCCTGAAGCCATTGGATATTATTATAAGAAAAATTATTTCTATGAGCTGAGTGTGGTGGGGTGTGTCTCTAATCTCAGCACTGGGGAGGTTGAGGCAGGAGGATCAAGGGTTTGCAGTCATCCCTCAGCTACATTTGGAGTTGGAAGTCATCCGGGCTATTGAGACCATATCTCAACCCAAACAAACCAAACAAGAACAACAGCAGATGATTCTTATACTGTGAAAAAAGGCTTTCCCCAAAAGCGTTACTGACTGGCTTAAGGAGAGGATCACAATTTGGGAGCTCAGCGACCGGCTTTCCCAGGACAAAGACAAGTCTCACTGACTCAGAAAAACTCACCTTCCTTTCTTCCTTTCCTTCCCTGGCACTTATTATATATATTTTATGGTTGGTAATATACACATAGGCCTATGACACACACACATAATAAACTGAGCAGATAAAGTACATTATTATGCCCGACCTATATCACCCAAATAACCCGCCGGCTGAACAAAGGCTTTCTGCAGAAAGATTGCAGAGTGTCTCCTCTTTTGTCTTTCTTCCTTTCTATCCACCACCCCACCACCTTCCCCAGCTCAGATATCCAGAGGCAAGGTTCCACAAAGTATCCCACTCCCGAGCAGACTGCATCTTTGCAAGTAATTAAAAGGAGACTGGGGTGGGAAGCTGCAGGGATAGTAGGCTGGAGACAGCCCCCCCCCCAAAAAAAAAATCATTGCCCGGGATTCTCCCTACTTCATCCGTCCTCCATCCCACCTGCCCCTCTACTGGGTTGTTTGTTCTGGAGCCCCCGTGAGGTGAAGTCAGGGCAGGTGCAGCGAGAGCCATCTGCGAACGTCCAACAACTGGAAGTGGGGCGACTGCATGAGAGACAAGCCCGGGGACTCTGCTCTGAGGGTGGAGGTGCTGTCGGAACAAGTTCCTGAAAGCATGGCCTGGCTTAATGGAGGGTCTTTAATAATCCCTCCACAGCTGCTGGAGGCAGAACAGGCCGAAGCATTTGTTAGCAAGTTTATTTAAAGAGAGAGAGAGAGAGAGAGAGAGAGAGAGAGAGGGAGAGAGAGAGTGTCCCCTCGGCCTGACATGGGAATTGTGAGCATGGATGGGGATGGGAAGAGAAGATGAGAAAGGGCTGGGAGTTAGATTGGTGATTCAGCCATAAGGAGCAAGACTGTTTTGGCATCAGCGGCAAACAGAAAGGAAAAGGGATAATTGAAAAGGAGGGTGGAAGGCATGGTGGCTTACTCCTATGATCTTAGCGCTTGGGGGGCTGAGGCAGGAGAATTAAGCCTCAAAGTTTAGGATAGCCTGGGCTACATGGTGAGTTCTAGGCCAACATGGACTCTCTCTCTCTCTCTCTGTCTCTCTGTCTCTCTCTGTCTGTCTCTCTCTCTCTCCCTCCCTCCCTCTCTTACACACACACACACACACACACACACACACACACACACACAGACACATTTGGACACATTTCATTTTTGAATGTTTGAGAGACACATTTGGACAGACATTGGACACATTTCAGTTTTGTTTGTTTGTTTGCCCGTGGTGGCTGGAAAAGAAATGACACATGTTCCATGCTTTCAAAACTAAGAGCCGAGGAGGAGGCTGGCAAGATGGGTCAGCTGGCTAAGGGTGCTTACCAGTCTTGTAGAGGACCAGGGTTTGATTCCCAGCACTCACATATAGACTCACTGTCAGCTATGACTCCAGTTACAGAGGGCCTAACGCCCCTTTCTCATCTTCATGGGCTCCTGCACACACAGTGTACAGGCATACCCTCAGGGAACACACACATCTTACCATAAAAATAAAAACAAAAACAAAGAGCCTCACAGAACAGCAGCAGCGATGGCTAGATTGGATCATGGGACATCATTCTGTGAGGTGAAGTGGAAGGATTGGAAGGGATGGTGCTTGAGTCTAGATAGTCCAGATATGTGAAGACATAGCTGAATGTTCAGGGCCAACCTCACAGGAAGCAGGGAGTACACACGACGGAGCGTAAATCAAAGCACGGAACTTGCCTTAGCAATATGAGGACTGTCTGTTTCCGTGTTGGAAACTGCTACAAAATCTAGAACTTTCTGGGTGTGTTTGGATCCTCAGAAAGTGACAGGTCTTGGTGACACGTTGTATTTCAGATTTGGGCATGAGACATGCTGAGCTGGTAAAGTCTAGGGACATATTCCAAACTCCAGGACATGGAACCCCTCTGGTCTTAAGCACTTTGAATGGGGCGGGACACTGTTCCTGAACCATCCACTTAAGACATAAGGAACTCTTCCAAAACAGCAATGGGGGAAATCAAACTGTGAGGCACCACCCCACTCCAGAACGTGTAATGAATGATCTCATGGGTATCCACTGGAGGGAACAGAACAAGGTCCCCTATAAAGCTAGGGTACACCCTTGGGCGTGAAAGCTCCCAGAAGAAGCCGAGCCCACCTAAATGTAGCTCCCAGAGTTAGGTTTCCTCTTGCTACAGAGACCAAAGGGACTTCTAGCTTCCTCTGTAGGACATACAGGATGTCATTCTTTGCAGATTTCCTCTTTGATATCGTTTAAGTAAACAGGTGTTCTTCCAGACTGTCCCTTCCCTAGAAGTCATGTGACTTGACACCCTCGCTGCTGGGGCCTTTGGCTTATAGCTCTTGTGCTCAGTGTTCTGTCTCTAGGCTGCGTGGTGTTTCCAGGCCATGTTTACATTCTAAATGAAAGGGCTTCAAGGTAGAAAAGGCGGGGAAATGTCCCATGCACAGAGATCAGTGGCCTGATTTCTCTCCATCCCAGCTTCCTGACCTAAGTGACAAAGGGGTTCTGAGGAGATCTGGTGACCCCCCCCCCATCATAGTCCGGTTTACCTTTGCACCTCCCCTGGTCCACCAGCCCCATAAAGGGCCTAGATGTATTTGCCAAGGGAATGATTAGGGTTCAAAGGCCTTTCCTGTTACGTCTGACTGTAGGTACCACTTTCCTTTTCTTCGCATGGAGTCCCTCAAAGCATGGTCCTCAGGATTCTACCTAGCTTTGTGGGATCCAATATTCCTGTTAAATTTGAAAGTAATAGGGTGTAGAGCTAGGAATATACCTGAGGGAGGGAGAGAGGGACAGAGGGAGAGAGGGGAGTGAGAGGGAGAGAGGAAAGGAAAGCAGAGAGAGAGAGGAGAAAAGAAAGATTAGAGCACTAGAATGTATTTGTGCATATGCATTTTTTTTTCCTACAGAATCCTGTCTCCTCCTCAGGAAAATCTGCACTTCAAACAGCGATGAGCTCAACTGTCTCCTGTGGAGCTTCTGAGAGCCTTGCCTTCACCAGTGTAGATTGTGAATTGCTGAAATCCACACCAATTTACACAGTATTTCCCAAACTTTGATGACAGAAACCATATTTGGGTACATGTGTGTGTGCATGTGTGTGCATGTGCATGCATGCATGTGTATGGTTATGTGAGTGTGTGCATGCATGAGTTTGTGTGTGCGTGTGTGTCTGTGTGTCTGTGTGTTTGTGTGTGTGCTCGTGCATGAGCAAGTGCATGTGCGTGTAGCTCTGGATTGAACCAAGGGACACGAACCATGCTTCTTTTTGTTTTGTTTTGTTTTAAGATGTTCAGAGTAACTGATTTTCTGCCTATTTCCTTTTCAGAACCATTGGTTCTTTTGTTTGTTTTTTTTTTTTCAAGATAAGGTTTCTCTGTGTAGCCCTGGCTGGCCTCAAACTCAGAGATCCGCCTGCCTCTGCCTCCCTAGTGCTGGGATTAAAGGCATACACCACCACGGCCTGGCTTGAACCACTGGTTCTTAAGACATAACAAACACACACACACACACACACACACACACACACACACACACACACACACACACGAGAGCAAGAGGAAGAAGAATGCACACATGCATATGTACATATACAAATTAGAGTTTAAAAATGGTGAAAACAATCAGGATCTCAAATACGACGCAGTTTCTCCTTGCAAAGTGGAACTTTGAGATCAGATGCGGAGTCTGGAAGCAATACTTCATTCAGGGCAAAGCAGTGTCTATATTGCAAGCTTGAGGCTCCTGTAAAGAGAAGTTAAATCAAATTCTGGCACACCCTGAGTGCTATAAAATTACTCATGGGAAACTTGTTGTCAATTACCAGAGGAAAATAATAGGGCGTGTTTTTTTTTCTACCTCTCTCTCTTTATTTAAAATACCGGATTCTCAGCCAAGTAGACATGAGCACCGTCAAGGGCCGGATGTGTTGTTTCCCAGCAGGGTTAGACAGGTTGCTGGGGCTCACCCAGTGGGTGGATTTATGGCTTAGCTGGCATTCTGAATGACACAGGCAAGCCCATGAGAAGCTAGGGAGGAGAGAGCTTATGTATGGGATGGTTCCCGTCTCCATAGGTAGATGATGCTAACTGTAGGACCACCGGTGGCTGTCTCTATCCTGATAAGTCTGTCCTACCTAGCACCCATGATATATGCTTTGCGTGTGCGCACTGGTATCCTGTCACCGGGCTTTCTGCTGCTGCCTTCCTGGTGTTAGAGACACAAGGGAACTCCGACAGGCTGAGAGAAAGCTTTCATACCAATGTCTAAGGGGAAATGCCCCCCTTGTGCTTTCCTAAGGTGAGTGAAGAGGAGACAAAAGCTTTGTCAATGACACAGTATGAAATGCAGACACATCCCAAATCACTATAGTCTCAGTTAGCTTGGAGCCTTCCTATGACACTCAGGTCTGGTCTGGATCGTTCAACCACACTATGTGGCTGTAGACAGTTGTTATTCCCTGTCTTGCTCAGTGGGGAAAATTGGACTCAGCCAGTTTGAATGGCTCATCTTCAGTCCCACAGTGCATGAGAGATACAGGGCTTAAACCCAAGGCTGCAACTCTAAAGTCAGTGGCCACACTCCTGAAGCCTGACAACCGCAGCACCTTCACAGTTGGTCAGGTCTCTGCCCGCACTGTCATAGCTCACGGCAATTGTACTCAGCCCATCAGAGCTCAATGGCACAAGTCGTTAGCTCAACAAATGCTATCTATTTCTCATCGAAAATATGGGCTGTAGAAGCTTCCACAACCAACACTGACTGACCTTTCCCTTTTCTTTTACTTTGCTCATGTCTGATCATTATCAGAAGCTCCCTGCTTCAGGACCCCTCGAGTGAAACACCAGTGTGGCTGTGACATTGTACTAGCTGGTTATTAATACTTGTGTCAGGGTCTCTGGAGTCTTCGCCACTGTGTTTTCTGACTCTCCCAACAGCTTTCTATGCTGCCTCACCAACTTTAAACATTACTTAGTTACCTAAGCCACTTTTCGTCTTCAAGTCAGATGCTGCTGTCAATTCTCTCTCTCTGTCTCTGTCTCTCTATCTCTCTGTCTCTGTCTGTTTCTCTGTCTCTGTCTCTCTGTCTCTGTGTGTGTGTGTGTATGTATGTGTATAGATGTGTACATGCTCATGTGGGTGGGTGCATGTGTGTGTGTGTGTCCACTTTTATTTTTGAGACAACGTCTCTCACAGAACCTTAAACTCATCCGCTGGGCTAGGCTGGCTGCCTAGCAAACCTCAGGGATCTGAGTGTCTTCATTCCCCTCAAGGCTAACACTGCAAGCGTGTACTTCCATGCCTTCCTTTTCTCGTGAGTTCCAGGGATTCAGAGCCAGGTCCTCACAGTGGTACAGCCTACGCTTAGCAACCGAGTCATCTCCCAGCCTATTGGATGAAAGGGAAAAAGATAACATTAGGTGTCTGAAGTCCTAGGTCTAACCTGAAAACCTTCCTAATCCTGTTCCTCGGTGCAGCAAGGGCATGAAACACTGGTCCCATGGGACGTTAGCCACAGGAAATGAGGAGATGGTATGGATGACCCTCTCTTTCTCATTAGTTCTCACCAATGTCTGCCAAAATTGATAAAGACATCTTATGGCTAGGAGATCTCGACACATTCTGGTTATTCCTCCCTACTGTGGCTGGAAAGGTGTTTGTTTTCCTTGGAAAGACGGTGTGATGCGAGGAGAGGAAAAATAGGTTTCGATGACATGAGTTACAATTCTAGACATAACCTCAGTTACACAGAGCCATGAGAGAGTCTTCACCACTCAATGTGTGACTTACACTGGATGCTAGCAGAGCCCTCACTGTGGGTCTCACAGACTGTAGAGTGAGAAACAGTCCAGAGGTGGGAAAGTGCAGCCAAGGAATATGTCACATGAATGATGTGATGCCTACAGGTCTTGTAAGCATCACTTTCAACTGGTGGCGTTCTTTAAAGTTTTTCAATTCCCAATACCCTCCCACTCTCCCACCCAGCTGGGCTATACTGCTGTGTGGTTGGTTGAGAAAAGTTCAGTTGTGTTTTGTGTTGATTTTTGTGTGTGTGTGTGTGTGTGTGTGACTTTGTCCGACTTGGTTCTGGGTGTGAGAACAGTCACATTAATGACACAGTTTGTTAGAATGACCTGGCAGGGAAAGAAGCCTGCTTCCAATTTCTCCTCTTCCTCCTTTTGCTTGTATAATTTTTCATTTTAACTCACTTTTTTTAATAACCATGGTCTGACAATAAGAAAGTGGGTAGTTATCCCTGAGAGATAGCAGCAAGGAGAGGGGCATAGCAGGAACTTCCAACGCTTTGAAAGTACTGACACCTCTGTCATCTTCAGTGCCTATCTGCGAGCGCATTTGAGGAAGAGAAGTCTGTGCTTCCCATCAGCCATGTGAGCAGCTGACCATTGAGTAAGGTCCTCACCTCTCCAGCCGGAAGCACGCCACACAGTGGGGAGACTATAGGATCTTCCTGTTACTAACCCTACTAGAATCTTTTGCATCCTGAGACAATCAAGGGAATCTGTATTCTAGAACGAAGGCCCCATGCGGCCACATCTCAGTTTATAGTGAGATAAGCTGAAAAGAGATGAGGTTATCAGGTCCTGGGCTTTGTCTAGTTGTTACTGTCGCCACCCACTGCTGACAGATACATTTCATTTACTCATATAACTCCTTAATTTTTTTTAACCTTTTATTTTATGTGTGTGGGTGTTCTGCCTGCATGTCTGTTTGTTTGATGGTGTATGCAGTGTCCTATAAGAGGCCAGAAAAGAGCACTGTGTCCCCTGGTAATGGACAGGCACTTGTGAGTTGCCATGTAGGTACTGGGAATTGAACCTGGGTCCTCTGGAAGAGCAGCCTGTGCTCTTAACCACTGAACCGTCTCTCCAACCCCTCTTACTATACCCTCTTACTATATAAAAAAGGACCTAAAGTCAAGTCAAGAGTCATTGTTTTGGAAATGAGCAAAACCTAAGCTAGGTTTATAGGGGGAGGTATTTTCTTCCTGTAAGACCAGATGAGAGGCCTTTAAGGAAATACCAGTGATGGTGGCTTTGATGAGGGGGGCACTTGCTTCTTAGGTGCCTTGTAAGTAAATCAGCAGCAGCTTTCTGTTGTAGAATGTTTGTTGTGTGTGTGTATGTGTATTTGTCTTTCTCATGTATTCATGCACTTATATGGGGTGCATAGGTCTGTGCATGCGTTCGCCTGTGCAAGCCATAAGGCAGCTTGGGTTCTTCAGGCGTATCTGCCTTGGCATTTTGAACCTGGAACTTGAAGGTTCAGCTGGGCTGGCTGGCTGATGAGTCCCAGGGATCCAGCCCTGGAATTACACTCAACACCTCACATGGCCTCTTCACCGTCCTCCTGGGATTCAAATCCAGGTCCTCCTATTTGTAAAGTAAGCGCTGCACTGTCTGAGCCACCTCCCATGCCTGGAGAAGCCTTAATCAATGCGAACAGGTGCTTCCACTGTCTTTGCTATTCTTGGGACTCCTTTCCTTCAGGGTGTTCAGACACATGCAGATGAGACTCTCTATTTTTACTGAATATAATTAATGCTAACTCTGAAGGCAGGAACGAGGGAGAAGGTGGCTTTCCTGAGGAGAATGTGTGGGGATGATGTGTTAATGTACTTTTTTATTACCATAACAAAAACACTTAAGGCTGAATAACTCATAAAGGAAAGCAGTTTATTTAGGCCACAGTTTGGAAGCTGAAAGTCTAAGCAGCATCTAGCCAACACTGGTGAGGTCCCATCTGGCTGTGTTGCCTGTTGGTGGGTGGCATCACAAAGGTGGGGGTGCCTGTTAGAAGGAGAGGTCACATGGTGGGTGAGACAGGAAGGCAGAAAGCAGGAAGGGACAGGTCTTGCTCTTTTTTTTTTTTTTTATAAGAATTCCCTCAAGAAAATTAACCAGGTTCCTTGGGAACTGTATCAGTTCGTCCCTAAGGCATACCCCTAATGCCATCGGAATCTTCTACCGGGTCCTACCTCTCTCACCAATTTCATCATCTCAAAATGGAAGACTAACACATGACTCCTTGGGGGACAAACTCAAACTGGATTCAAACCATAGCAGGTGCGTGCTAGAGTGAATTCAGAAAAGACAAGGAAAATGGGGAATGAGCTGAGTCAGAAGATGAAAAGTGCCCACATGGAATCCTTGCATCTCTATAGAAAGAGGCTGGTAGAATAGATTCATGTGAATGCCCTTTCTGCCTTACTACATTTTTCAAGTCATCCTGACTAGGTGGCGGGAAGATGGGAGTGTTAATAAAACTATTGGAGGGCAATCAGAAGGTCTCAGAGTAAGGAGGGGACCTGATCCCTGTCCCTCTGTGAACATGTCCAGCAGCTGTGGGACTGAGGAGATGCCAAACCTTCTTCTGGTACATCCCAGTCCAGTCAGCTATGGTAGAAGAAGTCCTGAGGGGCCAGACACCAGCAGTACTTTGGATGATTTTTTTTTTTTGAACATGGAACACAGACACGGGGAGAAAAAAAAAAAGATCGTTTGCTTTTTCATCTCATTGGTGAGCTAGGCCTCTGAGACAGAACCAAAGGCCACATCTCCTGTTGGTTACCCATGCATGATATTTTCATGCTGTGTCCCTATATGGGACATCTTCCTTTCTCTCCCTGTTTCTGCTTAATGTTTTATAGCTAAGATGCTCTCAAAGGATGTGCAGTAAGAGAGACGTGAGCCAGGGGCCACTCTCTACAGGCAGGAGATTTTCTTGCAAAGAAAAGCCCATTTGGCTCATCTCTAAATGAAACCTAAGCAGCTCTTCCATGCACTCCGTTTTAGTGTAATTGTGTTCAGATAGATAATCTAGAGCAGCCTTCCAGTCTCCATGTACGAGAAAGAAGCATACCTCTTGACCGTCTACGTGGGTCAGCCATAGTTTACTGAAGACATCCAAAGCAGCCGTGACAATGCCCTCTCCCTTTCTCGTGGCTCTCTGCCCTCCGCTGGAGCCCTTACCTGGACCTCAGCAGCTTATCCCGGAGTCTCCTGCCTTTGCTGAGAATGTGGGACAGGCTGAACGGGTTATTACCCACGTCTTGGAAACATTTCCAGAAAGAAGTGAATGTCCCAGCCAGGTGGTTGGAACAAGGTAGATTTCCAGGGATGGGTTCCTGCTTGGTCTAGTTCTCATGGCTAATTAACATCTCCAGGCAGTGGGTTACTAATTTGTTGCTTCCTTTTATCACTTTACTGCCTTCTGAGGTAGTAGGGGTAGCACTGGGAGCAAGGAGGCTACGTTGATGTTGTTCTTGTCTATGTTGGGTGTAGAGATCTGGTAGCCTTTCCAACTATCTCTCTATATTTCTCCTCTGATCTATAATCCACAGTTTAAAGAAAAAAAACCCACCCCACCCTCGTCTCAGATCCCCATCACCACAAACGTAAGCCATGCTGAACCAAGCTTCCCCAAGCAGAAGCAGAGGCCAGTCACTGCCCATTGAGCAACACTCCCCCTTTCCACAGGGACGTTCATAATGCATTACCATCCACCCTCTCTTCATAGTCGGCTTTGCATGACATGGGGCTAGGTGGAAGGAAAATGCTGACTCTTATCCTTTGCAGAACATGCTAGGGTGGAAAATCTGAGTGCTGAGCTTGGCAGCACAAGATTTGAGCTGGAGCCTGGGTGCTGCCATATAAATCTGGGAAAGTCATTTGAATTTTCCAAACCTCGATTTCTTTATCTGTAAAATTGGAGTAATAAAACTTCCCAGGGCCGGTTTCAGAGAGTCATTGCGTGGGAAGAAAGGTTAAAATGAGATATCATTTGCAAAACGACGGATAGATATTGAAACAGAAAGCCCAGTCGTCAGTTACAATCATGGCCTGAGAAACGAAAGGCTGTCACAGGTTAGAAGCTTAATCTAAGTAAGACACATACATACCCTAACACCCCTTGCTTCTCATTTGACGTAGCCTCTTGAGGATGCTTCTGCAAGAGGTATTGACTATGGAGCAAGGAGATTTGCAGATTGGCTCTTGGTTTGGCAGCCACCGTCTGTAGACAGTGACCCATGAAGTGGACAATGGCCTGATGGTGTTTTGGGTGAGTTCACCTAGACTTGCACACACACACACACACACACACACACACACACACACACACACACATATACATACATACACACACACATACATACATACATGCGGCTCACTCTCTCACTTTTTGCTGTTGGGTCTTCATGTCTAACTCATTGCTAAAATGACTTCTAGTCACTCAGCTTCCATGGAGCCTGTGGCCCCTGCAGGGGCAGCTGTGGAAATGGGGACAGATCTCAACAGGCTGGTGAGCAGGCAGGGCCAGCACCAACCACAAGAAGAACATCAGGCCAGTTGCCAAGTTTCAGCCAGGAGACAACATCTCTCCTGGAGTTTATAACCCTGCTAAGGAGGAGCTAATAATGAAAGCTCTCCACACCCTTGATACCACAACATTACTCATGAACACGATGCTGTTAATTAGCAGCGGTAAATACCACAGTTATTTCATTCTGTCACCGCTCTCTCAGGAAGCAACTCTGAGACCCCACCCCCAGCCCGCAGTGGTGGGATGGATGGAGAGTGTGTCCCCAGAAATCAGTGGAAGTCCTGCTCGGAGTGGAGTTCCCCAAATCCCAAGGGGCTGCTGATCAAGGCACGGATGGAAGCCTGGCTTGGCTGCCCATCCTCTTGCAGCGAATGTAGGTATGTGGCCATGAGTTTTCTAGGAGTTCAAGCTGGAACCTGCTGAGCTTTGAACACTGGAGCAAGTGCTTATTTGATATAAACAAGTCTCCAATCGCCTTTGAGCCTCCCTGCTTCCCAGAAGGCCTCTTGAATGATGGAGTAGCTCGGATGCGGTGGTGACACATGATATTCTCTCTCTACACTTCTTGGAAGGCCTAGGGTTGGCCATCGTCAACTCTCTACAGCAGCTGGGTCTTTCCCATTCACAGTAGACATGAGCCCATTGGATATTCAAATTTGACACAGCCTGTAACTTTTATCTATCTGTCTATCTATCTATCTATCTATCTATCTATCTATCTATCTATCTATCTAAATCCATGTCCTAAGGCCTTTTCCATGACATAGTATAGAGATGACAGCCAACAGGACAAGACCTTAGTCTTCAAGAATTTGAGATCAAATAGGGTCAATGGGTGGCATTGACGTGCAACCACAATGTTAAATCACAAGACACTGATGGTCTGAATCAGGGGTGCTATGGTAACCCACAGGACAAAGCAACCAGTTTTTGAGGTGAGAGATGAAATGCAAATCAAGTTTGAAAGACTGAATAAGAATTCTCCGAGAAGAAAAGTTTTTGAATTTCAGAGAGAGAGAGATGGGCATAGACAGATCCCTGTGTGTAGACTGGTGAATATTGGTGAGTGAAAAGTCACTGCTGGACTTTTCTTTGTATTTGTACGTGGCTAAGCTTCTGATGTTGTGTCTCTACAGCATATATTGGGTTAGCTCTGTATGTATTTTCTTCATGACGTATTTATATCACTGTGCTCTACTGACACTCTTCTGGGTAATCACAGCATGGGGCTTTTCTACTTCTTTTGAGTTTGTTCCCTATTTCTTTTCACCTCAAAACATGGGTCTTAGCTCAGCCCTTAGAAAATGAGTACTTTTAAAGGATGAATTAAGGTTATGGTATTTTGTAATTTTATCTCAGTTGGGCAGTGGTGGCATATGCCTTTAATCCCAGTGCTCAGGAGGCAGAAGCTGGCAGATCTCTGTCTGGGTTTGAAACCAGTTTGTTCTATAGAGCAGCAAGTTTCAAAAAGGCCAAGGCTACACGTTCTAGCCGAGATCAGGGCAACCTCTAAACAGACACATAGGTTCTGAGGAGCAGAGCTGGAGAAGAAGATCATGGCCTGGACGCTTTTCCATGTTTTCACTTCACCTGGTTTTAGTGGTTTTACACACTTTATTCAATAAAAAGGAGAGGAGAGGAAACCCTGCAGATGCACTCAATTATGAGAGCTTTCCCTAAATATGATATACGTTGTTTCTAAACCTATATCTCCAAGACCAGGAACCTTAACAACGGAGATGTTTAATTCCAGGAGTAATGTTGAGGACTGGCCCATGACACCAACCAGCAGCCCAGAACAGATTGAGGATCCCAGTCACTAGACTAGAGCCCTGCTTACAGCACAGCCATCAGCCTCTGCCGTAGCTTCTCAGAGCCTTCAGCCTCCCCCTGTGCTGGGGCAGATCTTTCTGTTGCAGCCACTGCCCTAGCTGCAGCACTTGAGAGAACACCCGTGCCATAGCGAGCGCTCAAGGCATTTCTTTTTGTGACATGAGTGGCTGAGTGTTCATTTTGACCCAGACACAACCACCCAGCTGCCAACACCTTGTGAAAAGGAAGGCGAGGTACTTCTTCCTTGCCTTAATAACAGTCTGTAGGTACTGTTGTCTTTTATATGGCTGCTTAGCTCATTGTGAGGGCCCAATAAATATTAATTGATGGACAAGAAACTCCAAGGTTTGGCTCCTGTTGCAGCCAAGTACTATTTTTTTTTTTTAGGAAGTTTATATGAGTGGGGCAGTGTAGGATATAATGGTGGGGATCCTCAGACTCTTGGGCCCCCTTCCTTCTTCTCCCAAAGCCAGCCTGGGAGAAATGGGTGGGGACAAACCGAAGGAAAGTTCCTAATTATATACATGGTTTATATAATTACGCCGTTAGGTTCTTACTGGTGGTGGGTTTGAAGGGAGCTTTGAGTACTTTCAGTTTTGAAAGACTTTGTTTTCCTGGGCTCTGTTTGATGTCACCTTGATTCATCACCTTAGTACCTGCCAGGGGGAATTGTCTCAGGGCCTGCCTATGGACTTAACATCCATACATGATAAGGATCTTGCCAATGGTTTGGCAACAGGAACCAATTCCCTGAATCCAGGCAAGTGTTTCAGCCTGTTGCTACGCCTCTCAGCGTTAGCACTCACCACCATGTACCAGCTGTTTCAGCTTCATCTGGGAACTTTCTGGAAAGACAGAGTCCTGGGTTCCACCCCCAAACTCCCAGAAACTCTAGGGTGGAACCCAGCAATCAGCTCTTTAACAAGCCCTCCAGGGGTTTCTGATGGATGCTGGAGGTTGGAAATTAGTGCTCTGGAGTCTAGAACAATCCCCAGGCATTGTAACTGTGAACCTATTCTCCTCCTGCTGGGTGTCATCAAAAACCTGCTAAATGAGAGCTTCCAACAGTGCCGGCCAACATCAGACTACTGCTTAGTTCTTTGACCCCTGTATGTCTATCTTGATGCTGTGTGGCCATGGTACAGAACAGTACCAGAGTGCCACTTATTTTGCACCCCATAAAGAAAGCACCACAGGCTAAGCATAGAGTCAAAGGGTTGGGCCTCACAGACTCCCTAAAAACATATCTACCTCCTGCACTTTGACTCCGAACCGGCCCCCCAAAGCAGGGTCTGACCTCAGCATTCACAATACAACCATGAGCAAGCAGAGTTTGCGATTCAGTCACCTGTGTGGGAGGGAGGGCATCGAACCATGCGTTCAAAAGCAACTGGAATGGTTCTTGTGACATCTCAACTTGCCAGCTCAGGAGAGAAGCTTGTATAGGCAGAGAGAAGAAGTCAACCAGTTTGGGCTCCACTCAGATCCACCAGTAGGCAGGCTCTGTTTCTCCTGCTCTTTCCCAGTAGATCCTAACCCTGACTTGTAACAGACACATCCAGAGTACCAAGGATGTGGGAGCCTATGGGAGTACCAGCCTATGGGAGTACGGGAGGGCATTGGAATTTGCATTTTGGCTACATTCTCTGGGTTCTGATAGCCACCACCATTTTTAGAAGTCCTACAATAAGCCAGGTGCTGGTGCATGGCCTGTAAATTATCAAATATGAGGACTACCTTTTAGCCTCTGCACATCACCTGTTCTCTGTTATAACCAATCAACTTCGCCATTATAGCAAAAACAGCTGCCATAGATGAATAAGTAAGTGAACAAGATGAATGTGAATCATTTTGTTTTAATAAAACTTTATTTATAAACTCAAAAGGGTACGTTCAATCATGGGCTGTCACTGACTGCGACTATCTAAGCAATTACTCTAAACACTGAGAGAGATTTGGGCTTTTTGTTTGTTTGTTTGTGTTTTGCTGTTGTTTTGTTTTAAATCAATGCTTGGGCCTTATTCCCAAGGACTTGGATTCAACTGTCCTGAGCAGAGCCCACATTTTAATTTCCCTCTCTTCTCTGACTCTTCTTTGATCCCCAAGTACAGCCAGGATGGAAAAACCACAACTTTAGATCCTCATTCAGTAAGTAGCCACTCACTCATCAAGTTCTTGGAACTTTAAAATATGAGTCAGATTACGTTTCTTCACCCAACACTTTCTGGCACTTTCCATATGACTCATACTAGAATTGATGATCTTGTCATAGCCTGAAGTATCCATGGAGATCTTGGCCCTAGTGATTGCTTAGACTTCATCTCCTGATGACCCACCACTTATCTGATGTCCCATCTCACTGGTCTCATTGACTGGAGCATGTTGACCCCTACCCTTGGCTAAAGTATTCATCTCAATAGTCTATTCTTGTGGAGACATTTCTGTTGCAGTATCTCTCCACGGTACTGATCATGCCTTAAAAGAGCAGAGAGCATCGGCTCATAGTCAATGGAGTTGAAGGAGTTGATGGGGACAGCTCTATCCTGCTCCACAAGCTGTTAGGTGGAGTGGTTTGACAGGGCTTGTGGTTAGCTGGTGCCGGGTGCCAGCAGGGAGCTGGCTCAGCTGGCAGGTCACCAGGGGCCTCAGTTTCTCTTTATAGGGGCCTCTTCCAAGGACTGCGGGGGCTCCAATGCAACACAGTAGCTTTCAACGGAAGAGACGTGGAAGCTATCAGCCTGTTAGCATCTGGACCCAGAAACTGACAAAGCATGATTCTAGAATATTCTGTTGGTGGGAGGAGTCACACAGCATTTCCATACTCAAGAGGAGTCTTCTCATTGGGAAAAGTGTCCCATATATTTGTAGCTAAAATATTCTATAGCAGTTTTACGTATATACCTGCTTATGACTTGGTCCACACTTCTGTCAGGTCTCTTACTCCAACATACTGCATCTGAGAAGCCATCTTTAGTACCCAGTGCTCTTACTGCACCCAGTCCTACTCCCCTCCCCCATCCTAGTTAACTTTAAAATGTCAATTTCACACACATTGGAATTAGTCTTCATTGAGGGATTGTCCTGGTCCAACTCGGCTATGAGTCTCTCTTTCTCTGTCTCTCCCCCCCCCCCCCCCATCCAACTCGGCTGTGAGTCTCTCTCTCTCTCTCTCTCTCTCTCTCTCTCTCTCTCTCTCTCTCTCCTCTCTCTCTCTCCCCCCCTTGTGTGTGTGTGTGTGTGTGTGTGTGTGTGTGTGTGTGTGTGTAGGAGTGGCTTGCCTTCATTGTTAGTTGAAGCAAGAGAGCACAGCCCACTGTGGGCAGCATCATTCCCTAGGCAAGTGGTTCTGGGGTATATAAGAAAGCTATATAAGTATGAACCTGTGAGCAAGTCAGCAAGCAGTGGTCCTCCGTAGTCTGTGCTTCAAGTTCTTACTTGCACTCTTACCCTGACCCCCCTCCCCCCAGTGGTGGGACTGTGGTGGAAGTATAAGCTGAATAAACTCTTCCCTTCCCTAAGTTGCTTTTAGTCAGAGTATTGTTTCACAGCACCAGAATGAAATTAGAATGTCCCCTGAGCTTTTATTTTTTATTTTTTGGCTCTTGACAGTACTTAGCATTATTGGACACATTATATATTCATTTATGATGGACACTTCAGTAACTACTTTGACATACTACTTAGCTAACTAGCTGAGAAATATAAGGCACTATTTTGACTTCTAGACGCTTAGCCAAAGCTGCTAATAGTAATAATAATAATAATAATAATAATAATAATAATAATAATAGTAACAACAACAACAACAACTAACCCATGAGACAGATAAAGATCTACTTATACAAGTAGAAAGCATACTTATTGCTCCATGTGGGGAAGAGCACTGTAACTTCAGATGTGGAACTATTCTAAACGTTAGTGATAACAATACATTGGAAAGTGTTATATTTTTGTGGGGCTTTTCTTAATGCCAGTGTATACGGACTTTAGATAAGCATCTGCTATTTTAAGTTGTCTAAAAGATGCTACTCTCTAGAGCCAGAGAGATGGCACAGTGGCTAAGAGCACTTGCTATTCTTCTAGAGAACCAGAGTTTGGTTCCCAGAACTTGTGTTGGGCAGCTCCCAACTTCCTGTGAGGAATCTGATGTCTGTTTATGGCCTCTGCTGGCACCTGCACACACATGGCACGGATTCACACAGATATCCATATATGCATATACATAAAAGTTGAGATTAAAAGAAGATGCTACTTTGCTGAATTTATTCTCCTTTTACTTGATTTCATTTTTGCTAAATTGTATCAGCTAGATCATGCCGAGGACTATTGCCATTAAGGTTGGCCAACTAAGCTGTCACTACCCAATGAGGAAATAAAATTTGATTCCTGCTATTATTTTAACACCTTTTAGCCTAAAACGTAAGTATAAGTTCAATTGAGATTACAATGGTAATGAAAGGAATCGGGCAACGAGAAGAGGAGGGAAAGTACGGGAAGGTAACGGGGGACCCAAATATAAGCAAGGTTACAGTGACATATGTGCACGAAAGTGTCAAAAGTAAGCTCATAACTTTATTTCTTTTTATTTTGTTTTGATATGCTTGGGGGAAGGGCAGAGCTTCTCTGTGTAGCCCTGGCTGTCCTGGACCTCACTCTGTAGACCAGGCTGGCTTCAAAGTCACAGAGATCTCCTCCTGCCTCTGCCTCCTGAGTGCTAGGATTAATGGTGGGTGCCACCACCACCCAGCAAGTCCACTCGTTTATATGCTAACTAAAAATAAAAGAGATGATACCTTTATGAGATCACTGGGTTAAGGAAGCTCCGCCCTCTGGGATAGAAGAATGCTCATCTCTCTGTGTTTCTTACCCTGAGACTGGGTTCTAGATAAAGGGGTGTGTTGAACCACTTCCCCTCTGGTCCATTTGTGCTTGCTTGTCTCCCACCGTGTTATCGGTGCCTTCCAGGAAAACAAGTGTCATGCTTTGGGGCTCCCAGCCCTTCTATCCACTATAAAGCACCCAGCCTCTGAGCGTTCTGGTATGGAAGCAGGAAACCCACTAAGGAGGTCTCTCTCTTGCTCTACAGACTATACTATAGTCATTAGTACTCCTTGTGATTTGATTTCATATAGTCTGGATATGAGGTTTAGCTCTGCAGCCTGGCTTTTGTGAAGGAACAAAACCTTTCAAAGCCAAGACCTCTCACATCTTTGCTTATATAACTCTTCCTAGGGAGGCACGGCATAAATATCTACTCACCCCAGAGAGGGAATGATGACAGACCAAAGTGATGAGTCCACTAGAGTCCACTTGGCCACCCACTGAGTTTATTTGAGGTTGCTTACAGGAGTATGGCAAGGGGAGGGGGAAGGTTGTGTGTAAGATTGGGGATGATTCAAATAAGCTACTGCACTGGGTACCCCACCTCAGCATGGGTGACAGCAATGAGTCACAAAAGCTGCAACCCTAGTGCTCTCTGTATTACTGGCAGACAGCTCAGCAGACTGGAGACTCTCTTCTAGATAGCTTAGTTCATTGGTGAGCCTTCTCCAGGCAGCTTGGCTGGTCTTGGGGAGGGATCTTATGAGCCTTGTATGTTTCAGCTTTCCCAGACCCCAAGAAGTTTGTTTATTTCCTAACTCTCACGAGTCTTCTGGAAGGATGAAATGCTGCTACTGAATTATATCTGTAAACTATTAATAAAAGTTATCATCATCATCATCATCATCATATTTTCCTCTTGGATCATTGAGAAGCTTAAAGGGAACAATGCAAGAACAGAGTCTAGGAGGTGCCTAACACCAGCTATGTCCTCAGTAGCTGCTAAGAGTTCTGTTCATTCTAAGAGGAGATTCAATAACAAATTATTAGATATATTCTTCTTCCTTTTTCAAATGCATAAAGTAGTCTAAGGGAGTTTGCAATTAGTGAGTTTCAAGGAAAGGCATTTTGTTGATTTCTTATTGCATAGCATATTTTAATATCTCAAAACTTCTGGGGGGCATTTTAAAATGTGGTGTGGCTTCCTTCTGCATATGTGAATTCTGGGCTTCTTCCCTTAGGTCCAAATCTGCAATCTCTCTGATGATCTTCAGCATCAGTTTTCTTTCCAGTTGATGGAGATTCCTTTTACTTGAGCTGTACAATGTCATTCCTACATTCCACATAAGGCAATGGAACATTACAGAGTGTTGGGACAAAGGGTCCTAGCAGAGGTCCAATGGGCCATGTGTGTGCATGCTGAGCATGCAACGTGTAGTGGATTTTGCAAGTAAATGCTCACTGTTAACTGAGAATGCATCTTTGTTTCATAGGTATAATAAGAAATGCAATCCTGGAAGGCACTGTGGGGAAACTGGCTTCTTTGTTAGGTCTCGTAGAATAAACAGAAATAATATTGATAAACAAAAGGTACAAGATTTGGGCATGGGAGGGAGATAAACAAAAATATCCTATCAGGAACACACCTCATAGAAGTAAGAAAGTGTGACAGGTCAAGGGAACAATGACAATTTGTTTCAGATGGGGAGAGTGTGAAGGTCACAAAGAGCAGACAAGGATAGGCTGGGAAGGGCCTGGGCAAGTCCCATTAGAGAGCTTAGGGGCTATTGGGAAGGTTTTACACTGGGAGTGGCAATGGTTGAGGTGCGCTTTAGATGCTATTGTCTAGCTGCTGCTTAGAGAGCGACTTTGAAAGAGAAGAAGAGGACGTGGGGAAACAGAGGTCAGTAGAAGTCTGCCACCGGCTCCAGATTAAGGACATGAAATGACGGCCGGAGGTGTGGGGAGGAAGGGAGGCATTCTAGGCTGAACCTGTGGGAAATGAAATCAATAGGGCTGATTAGCTAGTCCAGTGTGCAAGAGGGAAGGAAAGGGGCGGACTTCCAAGTATTCAGTTCAGTGGTCTGTGTGTTACTGGAGGATCTGGGTACAAAGAGGAGGGTCCCCCATGTGGGCACCTGGAGGAAGCAGTTGAGGTCTAGTCTGTCCCCCTTTTGTTTCCTTTTGGGGCTTTGTGCAGTGTTTGGGAAGACAGGCTGGCTGCCAGTCAGCTAGATCCTCAGTCTGAGGCCATCAGCACAGATCTGGGCTTCATCATCTGAGACGATGACCGGGGTCAGCAGCTTTGAAAGACAGCAGACGACCCCTTGGGAAGGTGGATTTTAAGAGACCTTTAATCCCATCACTCGGGAGGCAGAGGCAGGAGGGTCTCTGTGAGTTCGAGGCCAGCCTGGTCTACAAAGTGAGTCCAGGACAGCCAAGGCTATTACATAGAGAGACCCTGTCTTGAAAAACAAACAAACAAACAAACAAAAAGACACTATTCACGCAGGCATAAAAACACAAGATCAGATCTCTGTGAGTTCGAGGCTAGCCTGGTCTACAAAGCGAGGTCCAGGACAACCAAGGCTACACAAAGAGACCCTGTTTTGAAACAACAACAACAACGACAACACCCAAACAAACAAACAAACAAACTCACAAGATCCCATAAACCTGGTCGAGAACGAGTGGACCCAGAGTCATGGAGAGGTGCTGGGGTGGCATGAAAGCATGGTGAAAGCCAGAGGAGACAAAGATGCTAGCCTGAGGAAGCACCAGAAGGACAGAAGCATCCGTGCAGCCCAGGAGAAGGCTGCAAGCTCACCTCGGAACTATCAACCAAATCAGAGCCATTTCTGTGCAGCTAATGCATAGAGGGGCGGGTACATCCTATCGCCCCTTCCTTCCCCAAAGCTGCTCATATGCCAGGTTTCAATTCAGAGATGACCTTTTCTGCCAGACCATGACACAACTGAGCAAAAGAACCAGCAAGCCATAGGAGCTCAAAAAATATACTTGTTAAGAACACACATGGTAGAGGCTTTGTGGCCCTGAGTATTACGGTTTGTCAGGGCTGGAAGAGGGTTTCAACTGCTGCCAAACTCTGAGACATTGGAGATAAACAGAGTGATGATAAGGAAGAAGACCAGCTTTGTATCACCATCATCATCACCACCACCATCATCATCAATGACCTTCATCATTAAGGAGAGCAGCTGTAAGAACTCTGACCAGGACCTGGAAAAAAGGGTCAGTGGATAAAGTGCACACACAAGCATAAGGACCTGAGTTTGGATGTCACATAAAAAGATAGGCTCAGTGTTACATGTCTGTCATCTTGGGAGACAGGAGCATCCCTAGGGCTTCTCAGTAGGCAACCTTACAGAATCAGCGGTTTCTAGGTTCAGTGGGAGACCCTGTCCCACAAAACCATGTAGAGAGCTGGTAGAGTAGTCATAGGTAAACGCATTTGTCACCAAGCACGCATACATAGCACATGTGTACACATACACGTACCACCCCTGCCATTGCTGCCACTTCTACCATCGCCACCAACAGCATCAGCAGCAAAAAAGGGACTAGATCAAAATGTTCAGATCACTGACACTATCATCACCACGTATGGAGTAATACCAGTAATGCCCTTCAGGCATTGTCATCAGGAGCCTTACCGTCCTCCTCTGTGGTAGGCTAGGGTCTGGTATGCACCTCAGAGATGGGAACAGGCTTCAGAGGTCACAGCACCGAGACATTGTGCAAGAATGCAAGTGTTTCTCCTGACACATTCTTCCAGGTACCCAGAGGATCTCTGCCCCTTCATGCAGGTGAGCGAGATTGGCTGAGTCTGATCAATGGAAAATAAGAGTGATAGGATGTCACTTCTAAGATTAGGCTACCCAACATCTGTGACTGCCACCAGTCATACTTAGTCTTGTTCTCACTGTAATGCAGTTCTATAGTTCTGCAGAAAACAGTGTGTGTGTGTGTGTGTGTGTGTGTGTGTGTGTGTGTGTGTGTGTGTTGCAAATATAAGGAGCCACATTCAACCTGCAGAACCCTTGAGAAGATATGGGGGAAGGGGGTAACTCTAGCTGAGACTACTGGTAGCAGGCGTCATGGAGACGGAAGAGGCAACTCTCTCAACTCTCTCTAGACAGGACTCCTAGTGGAGGGGGGGAATACCAACCCACCCACAAAAACTTCAACCCAAAATTTACCCTGCCTACAAGATATGCAGGGATAAAGTTAGAGCAGAGATTGAGAGAGAACACGGCTAACCAATCCTGGGCCACACTATGGGAGAGAGCCAATCCCTGACACTATTAACGACACTCTGCTATGCTTACAGATGGGAGCCTAGCATGGTTGTCCTCTGAGAGGCTCCACCCAGCAATGAATTGAAACAGATGCTGAGACTCACAGCCATATACTGGGCAAAGAGCAGGGAGCCTTGTGGGAAAGATGGGGGACCAGAGGGGACAGGAGCTCCACAGAAGACCAACAGAGCCAACTAACCTGGGGCCAGGGGTGCCTGCGGATATCAAAGCACCAACCAAGGACCATGTATGGACTGGACCCAGGCCCCCTACACATATGTACCCAGTGGGTATCTTGGTCTTTTTGAAGATCCCCTAGTAAGGAGAGCTGGGGCTATCTCTGACAGGGACTCTGTTGCTAGTTTTTTTTTTTATTGCTTCCCCCTGGTGAGGCTGCCTTGCTGGGCCACAGCAGAAAGGGTGCACTCAGTCCTAATTCAACTTGATGTGCTGGGATGGGCAGGTGGGGACCCCCTTTTCTGAGGGGTAAGGGAGGAGGGATGGAGAGATGAGGGAGAGTGGAACCGGGAGGGGAGGAGAGAGGGGGTTACGATTGAGATATAAAGTGAATGAATAAATAAATTTTTTTAAAAGCCAGACAACATGATCCCTGGATGTTTTCTGAGTTCTAGGGAGGAAGGCAGATCCGTGGGGGCTCACTGGCCATCCAGCGAGCCTACTTGGCAACTGCGAGGTCAGTGAGAAACTGTTTCAAACTCATGGTTAGCCTTTGAAAAATGACACAAGGTTCTTCTCTGGCTTCCACACACATTCGTGTCCACATACACCCACATCTGCACATATATGTACACTCACGTATACACACAAACACAGAAATACATTCACAAATATACGTATACTAACATACATGTTTGCACATACACGTGTGCTCACACACACATACACACTCATATATACACACACTCTCACACGTATACCTACACTTATACACACAGATGCACTCACACATACACATACATTTACACAGTCACTAACACATACACACACTCATACATACGCTCACACACTCACACATACATACACACGCTCACATACACACATGCTCAGACACAGCACACACTCACATATACACATACACACTTATACATACACACTCATACATTTACACATTCACATACACTCACATACATACACTAACACATGCTTACACACACTCATATTCACACACATGCTCACACTCATACATACTCTCTCACATACACACATACTCACATACACACATACTTATACACACTCACACATGTATTCACACTCACATACACAGACTAACACATACACACATGCTCACACATATCACACTCACATATACACACATACTTACAACACATATCACACACACACACACACACACACACACACACACACACACAGGATATAGGGCTGCAGAGAGGAGTTGACTTAATTTAAGGAATTATTTAATGTGCTTATGGAGGTCTGTTGAGTTTGGAATCTGCACTTGATTTTACTCAAAAGGCTGAGACACGATGAGTTGAGTTCTGGATCACAGTGTGAAGGTCTGGGAGGCTGGTGAGCGGGATCTTTATGGAGGAGTCCCTTCTTTTTCAGAGGAGGGCGGGTTTTATTCTAGTCAGGCCCTTACTTGACCTGCTGTGTGACCTGTCGCAGTGTAAAAGCCTTTCTGTTTTACTTGAAGTCCATCCTCACAAATGTTAATTAAAACTTATATCTCTCACAGAACTTTCTAGAATAATATGTGACTAAGTCTAAGTACACTGTGGCCCAGCCAGATGGGCACATACAATTAACCATTCTGCTCACACCCCCTTGTTCTGAGAGAGAGCAACAATGAGGTTGTTATCCATGCCTTAGAGAGGCCCACATGACTGAGAATTGATGGGGACCCCGGGCTAACAGCTACTTAGTTACCATGAGTGAGTCTGGGGGCCCAGCCCACCTAGAATCTATCTTCCAGAGGCAATGGTAGCCTGTGAGGGACACTAGGCATGAGCCCCTCATTAGACTTTGGACCCATGGGAATGACAAAGCAATCAGCATTTGTGGTTTTAACCTGTTGTGTTTTGAGTCAGTTGTAAAGCGTTGATGGCAGCCGCTACTCTGGGATTTTCCCTAAGTGTTTCCACTTTACACACAGAGACGTGTACCAGGTACACAGAGTAGAGACCACCTAACATTCTAGGGAGATGACACCACACATGTTCCCCCTCTCCCTCCTTATCTTCTTCGCCTTGGCCAGTTTCGACTCAGTTTGTAGCTGGGGAAGGCCGAGTTACAGAGTAACCCAGTCCAGACTCATGGAAATCACATGACTCCCCGGGCAGGGTTGGCCCATGAGACCCTCAGTCCCTTGGACGGACAGCTCCCACCTCAGAAGCACAGACATCTTTCAAGCTAGACCCTTCTGCCCTGGGGTGCTATCGGAGTCCACGCTGAAGAGGAAAACTATGGCATCCTGGGGAAGGAATGTATTCCGCGAGCCCTCGGTGGCAGCCGTTCTCCATGGGCAGTCCATCCTTGTTAATAAGTGTCTCACCTACCAGACAGCTTCAATAACGTGAGCCGCCATGCGGAGGTCATGCCTGTCAGCTCTGCTTTACACAGACACGAAGGTCTGTCTGTCTGAGAAGGCTCTAGAATTTAGCTTGTTGTCCTGAAGGGATGACAGCCCTGTTGTTTCTTCCCTAAAGCCTAGCCCTCCCCTTCCCTGATACCATTTATGTTCTTAAAGCCTCAAGGAAGACACTATCTGTGCACATTCTTAAAAATATGCTTCTATGGTAGCCATTTTGATTATTTACTTATTCATTCATACATTCATTATTTTTTTTTTTAAGACAGAGCCTTTTGTAGCCCAAGCTGGTCTTGAACTACTGATCCTCCTGCCTCTACCTTTCAAGCATTATAAGTATGTGCCACCTCTCCCTGCAACCCCAGTTTATTCAGTGCTGGGAAATGAACCCAAGGCTTTGTGCATGCAAAGCAAGTACTCTAGCAGCTGGGCTCCATTCCGAGGCCTCAGCTACGTCACTTATTATGCCAGCAGTCCAGGGTGACTCCCCCAGATTACAGGTTGCGTTACTGGCTCTCACTGCTATCTGAGGGTCACTCCACGAATGAGCCTTAGGCTCACTGAGTGCCCTTAGCTGAGGGCTAATTGCGGGGTCCTGTTAAAAGTTAGATCTCGTCCAAAGGAATCCTTAGGCCTTCGAGTTCTGGAAGCATCTTAGAGCTTGCAGTTGTCAGTAAAGGGGGCCAATGGCGGAATGTCTCAGACTTGGGCACCCTTTGCGTACGAGAAGTAAATGAAAGGCAAAAACAGAATGGGCTGTGGTGGACTCTGACAAGCAGAGATGGGGTAGGAATCATTTGGGTCAGGCGAATAAAGAGGTAGGATTCACTGGTAGAGGGCTTATCTAGTGAAAACCAGGCCCTGGGTTCAATTCTCCTGAAAGAGCAGTATCCAGGGCCAGAGTCAGGCAAAGACAGGGGCATGGGCCTCACCCCAAGCGCACTGCTAATGTCCTCTTTCTGCGGGCTAGGGTCTGGTGGCCCCAGGTGAGTTGGGCCTCTATGTTGGAGACACACACATATGCACACACACAGACACACAGACACACAGACACACAGACACACACACACACACACACACACACACACACACTACCCTCCTGGCTCTCCCTTTACCTTCCTTGGGGCTTAGGACATGGTCAGGACTCCTTCCCCATCAAACCTGCCAAAGTCTGGCCCACCCTCTCTGCAGGCAGGCACAGAAGGAAGGTTTTCCAGGATGGAGCAGACAGGGTACCCACACCCTGGGAGTAGAGACTCCTTTTCAGAGCAAAAAAAAAAGTCTAGGTAATGGATCACACTCTTCAGTCTCCCAGCCCAATCTGAACACCCAAAGTGCCACAGCAGGATGCAGGGCTTGGGTATCTTTTACTGTCTTAAAGACAAGTCAAATTCCCTTCTACCTGGAGGTAGAGTTGGGACATAAGCGAAAAGCTGCCCCGGTAAATTTAAGATTAGGAGGAATGATGAACAATTTTCTTTAGTAAAAATGTCCCTCAAAATACTGCATGGGACATTCTATTACAAATACATTGTTTCTTTTCATCTCTTCTTGGTAGGACTCTTGCAGCTCCACACAAAGAATCGTTTCACTTATTCTGGACCCTGTTTTCCTAAGGCTGAGTTTTAAAGCACATTTGGGGTGAGCACACTTCCCAGGGCATCAAGAAGAAATGGGTCTCCTATTTCAAATCTTCCTCGGGTAAAGCCCAAGGTTCTGCTTCTCCTGTCTTCCTGTAAAATGCTCTGGGAATGGATGGCCATGGTCCCGTGCAGAGATGTGGGGATACACAAGGCAGAAGTCTTGCAAGGCAGTGGTTCCCCCAATAGGGGACTCTTACCCCAGCAGAAACCTGGCAATGTCTGAAGATTTTTTTCTCTGTCATAACACATAGGGGTGCATTGAGGGAATTAAGGGGGCACTGGTAAATGATACACACAAATGGAAAACACTGCAACACACACACACACACTAATCCTCAAACACAAGTAATGGCACAGCCAAGAATCCCTGGGAGAGAAGGGATGATTGTGCTAAAACACAGGGAATTATTACCCAGGCATGGTGATGCATATGCCTCTAGTTCCAGCACTTGGGAGGCAGAGGCAACCTATCTATGAATGTTCAATCCTGGCCTGTTCTACAGAGTGAGCTGCAGGCCAGCCACGGCTGCGAAGTGATATCCCATCTCCAGAGAAATTCATCAAGTCCTTGTTACAAATCTTCATCTTAAGAGAATTGCCATCACCAGGCCTGGACCGCCTGGGAGTGGCTCTGTCCATCCCTCCACCACAAACAAGCTAGTGACCCATTCGCAAGCCACTTCTAAACCGGCTGCCTCTTGAAGGTTTCCTGAGGTTAATTTTGATGGATTTTTTAAAATGTGCTCAGCAGTGTTGGGGGATGGGCGGCCCCACCGTGGGATACCCTGGTTGTCTGCTCCAGTCTTCTGCCCTTTACCATCCATCTGTCCAGCCATGGGCCTGCCAGGGCTCTGCACTGACTTTGCCCCGTGTCAAGCAGGTTCCTTCAGCCCAGGTGGAGGCAGAAAGGGACGTGTCACTTTGCTTGCCGCCTAATTGGACACTTGGAAACACTGAGGAGAACACAAATCACAGGACCTTCTTACTACCCTCAGGTATGTGTCTCTTTCCCCATCAGCCAGGCTCAGGCAGCAGAGCGGGTGTTCTTTCCTGGGTTCTCAAAACACGGGACAAGGACTGACATCTGCCTGTCTCAGCAGTGCCTTCTCTGCACATGGCGCCACATCTCAGAAGCATTAGTATTCAGGGAGGTCTCAGGGCAGCTTTCTTCCAGCATGCCCCCTATCCCTGTTTCCTTCTTATGTGTGCCCTGAGAAATACTGCAAATGCAGGTACTTTTCCCCCCTCCAACACTTTACCCCCATGCTGTGGGCAGGCACAATACAGCACACACCATAAAACAAACACAGCCGCTTAAACTAAACAACAGGCAACCAACCCATTGGGGGACCATGGCTTCTTTAGTAAAATCAGAGGACTGGCAACTCTGAACCAGAAGGGTTAGAAAAAACAAAAACAAAGACAAAAAAAAAAACAAACAAAAAAACAAAAAACCGAAGTTCCGGTGTTACAAATTAGAGTCTGTGTCCCGCAGCTGCCTCCTCCATCTATGGCCGGCTGGAGAGGCAAAGATTCTTTGATGGGGCTTGTGACTTTTCACTCCATCTAGCAGTAAGGGCTAGTAGCAACTACAGCAGGCTACAGTGGAAGCGCTTCTCCAGCCACCCTCGCCCCCTCCCTCTTGGCCCTCCCTCGGGGCTCCCTGCCCCCCTCCCCCACTAGCCTTTCCAAAAGATTTATAGGGCAGAGGGGCTTGGGAACAAATGCACAGACTTTAGGCTGATGTATTCTGAATACTAATGGCAAGATACTGTTTTTGCACCTTAGGGGCAAAGCCAGGTCAGGCCTGTTGAACCATAAACCTTATTTATGGCCCTTATAACCTCACAGCTGCAGTCACTACCTCTCCATCTTGGGGACTGAGATCTGTCTGGCCTCTTAGATTCATACATACCTCTCTTTAAGGAAATGAAGGGGCAGGGGCGAGAAAGAGAGGCCTGGGAGCTTGCTCTTTGTGGCCTCCTGAACTGCTTTTAGGGAGAAGGTTAGTCCAAAAGAAAAAGTGAGGTGGAGAAGGAACTAGGAGTGGCTTGCAATCGTGACACTTCCTCAATAGGAACGGGGTGGGAGTAGGGACAAGGCTTCTGTTTGTTCAGGTCTTATTCTAGGGAGTTTTTCTGAATTTTTTACACATCCCCCACTACCACCACTCCCCACGCCCACCCCACCCTGTTTTGGGGGACTGAACCCAGGGCTTTGAACATGAGCTTTCTACCACTGTTCTCATGATTCCCCAGCCCTATATTTACTTTTTATTTCCAGACAAGCTCTCAGTCAGTTGCTCAAGCTGACTGACGTTGGATTAACTCTGCAGCCCAGATGAGTCCTGAAACTGTGATCCGCCAGCCTCAGCTTCCCGAGTCATGACGGTACCAGGCCCATTTTGATATTTTAAAATCAATCAGCCGATCTTAAATCTTAGATCACAGAATCCGTGTCCTGGTCTGGGGTACCTAGCACTATCCTTCCTGCTAAGGGCCTTCTAAGTCAGGCCATCTTTGAGGCATCATCGATTTGGTCACTTCAAGTCTAGGGTGGGGCGACACTGAGTTCTGCTCCTTTTCCATTTCCTCTCATTCAATCTTCATAGCTTGTTTCTCGCCTTTGGTCATATGTTATCTTGACCCAAGTCAATACAAAACAAGAAAGTGCCCATAATCCTAGATCAAATGCCTGCTCAAATGGTTAGTCTCAATGACACAGACTTGGCTCAAAGATACAAACAGTGTGATAACACCAGCCATTCGATGAAGAGGCATTTGCCATCTGCTATATAGCAAGTTGCATGCTTTGTATCAGGAATGCTGTAGTAAGCAAGATGTAAGAACTGCCCGCGATGAGCCTGATTGATGGAGGAAAGCCCTCTCCCATTGCTGAGGGCACACTGAAGAGCATAACTGAATATTTGGCTTCTTGCCCCATTAGGTGTGTATCTTAGTTTCTTTGCCTGTTGCTATAATTAAATACTCTGGCAAAAATCAACTTAAGGGACGTTTATTTATTCTGACCCACAATCCAAGGGAGTGGTCTACGCTGGCAGCAAAGTCAGGGGAGCAGGAGTCGGCAGCAGCTGGCCATATCTCACCCACGGGTAAGAATCAGAGAGTGATGAACGCCTCCTGTTGCTCAGCTCCATTTCCCCACACTTACAGTCCAGGAGCCAAGCTAGGGAATGGTGCCGCCCGCAGTGGATAGGCCTTCCTTTCTCTATCAGTGCAGTCAGCACACACCCACACACCCGCACACCCACATGCTCAGAGGCCCACCTTCCCAGTCATTCCAGATTCTGTCAAGCAGGCAGTTAACAGTAGCCATCACAGATGTGAACATAGCAGTCCTTTACACACAGAGAGAAAGGATGTTGCGTGAGTGACTAGACACCAGCCTCAGTATCCTGAGGAGCTGAGTCATCCATGAGCTCCTTACTCTATGAAACCTTTCTGATTCTCGGAAAGGATCCAAGAGAGTTTGTTAGTACCTGTGGCCTTCAATAATAGAGGCTCAGAAAGGCAGGATGACCCTTGGCTGCTTTTCTTAGTTTCTGGGAGTTCACTTGTTACTTCTGGATAAGGACTTTTTTTTTTTCTCCTCACTGAAAAATGTTACTCTGAGTGGAAAGGACCCTGGCCAAGTAGTCACAAATAGCCAAAGTGTCTTTCCCAAGAGCCCACTCTTGCTCTTGTTTTCATATGGCTTGATTTTTAGCAGATGTTTAATGCTGAGGAAACATAGTGGGATTTCTCGAATGCTCTTTAAGAAGTGTCACTCCCATTTCCATCTCTTTCTTACTTACTTCTCTGGGAGTGGTAGGGCCACAGGAAGGCAGTGAGAGAGATAACTGGGTGCTGATGTGGCTGTGTGTTGGGGTAAGAGGGAGGCAGTGGCGCGGGACTGCAAAGCCTTGCAGGCTGATCAGTCTCATCAGGCTCTGAGTGCCATCCATGGTGTGTGTGTCCTGCCTACTGCATGGGGGAAAGTGGCTGCTGAGCCGTGCAGTTTTCCTGCTATGGAAATAAAGTAATCCAGACTGTGTCATCAGCAGAATACAGATGCTGCCCAGTCGAAGGGTAGATCATGTCACAGGTGGACCAGTGCAATCATGTGACAGGGGACCCACGTCAGAGGTAGAAATTGTCAGGGGCGGGGGGAATCATGTCAGAAGGTCCCAAGAGGACCATATCAGAGGAGGACCACATCAGGACAGACATGTCAGAGGAGGACTATGTTAGAAGGGAAACCTAAGGACCGTGTCAGAAGTGTGCCGCATCAGGGGTGGACCACGTCAGAGGTAGACCATGTTGAGATGAACTCTGATGACTCCAACAGAGGTAGATCATGTGAAAACAGTGCCATGTTATCACATCCTCACTGTACCGGAAAATGTGGATTCCACTTGGGTAGAGAAGAGATTGGACCCAAGCATCTTGGGACACTGCCGCTAGAGCTATTGGCCAGCATGCAGGTCTTGACTTCCTAGCTGTATGAGGAGGGCGTCTAGAGAAGTCAGTGTGCCCAGCTGAGCCTTGCCTGGAGATGGGGATGATGAGAGTACCTGTGTCAGTCATCTTGCAAAGTGAGCACTGTATTTGTCAAGTCTACATAATATTGCCATAAGAAATAAAATGCAGCCAAGTAAAGTTAGTTTTTCTAATTTAACATGGCTGCTTGGCCAGAAGGACTCCAATGCCAAAGAGGATTTGTAGTCCAAACAGATGTGCAAAAAATCAAACGGCTTGAAGAGCCAGAGTTTTGTTGTAGGTATTACTGTTTTTATTTTGGTCATTCTGATGTGTGTGTGTGTGTGTGTGTGTGTGTGTGTGTGTGTGTGTGTGTGTGTGTGTGTAAATTTTTCATTTTTGCTTCCTATATGACTGGAGAGGTAGAATAGCCTTTCACAAGTTAACCGGTTATTTAATTTTTTTCTTTCTGATGTTGAGTCAAAGCTCTTGTCAAAATATCTATAGGTTCATCTTTTTTTGTTTATTTTATATTAAAACATGAATCCTTGGGTCTTATAACATAGCCTCATCTATCTATCTATCTATCTATCTATCTATCTATCTATCCATCTATTATCTGTTTGTTTGTCTGTCTGTCTGGTTATCTATCTATCCATTAACTAATCCTTTTATTTATCTTGCTCTGTCTAGCTGTGTTGCCCAGGATTGTCTCAAGCTCCACTCTGTGTCTTTTTCATCCATTTCAACCAACCAAGGTCTGGGCATATCAATCTGTACAGTGATTCTTACCTCCTGTGAGGTTTTAATGGATTCACAAACTCTTCTTGGTGAGAAAAGTGAATGTAAATTTTAAGAACCGCTACCCCCAGGGGAGGTGCACTAGATTATCTTAGAGCCTGCCACTGAGGGGTGTATTTTAGGCTGGGGGTGGGACATACTGTCTAAATAACCATCTTATGGGTGGGTGAAGGACATGGATTCATAATCATAGAAAGATGTTCAACAATAACTGTGACATTGTTGCGAAGTCCCTGTGAGCAGCTTCTACAAATATGTGCTGAGTGAGAGCAGGCAGCTTCTGGGCAACACCCTGTGCTGTTTGCTGGCAAGTCCCTGCATGTGACTGAATGGTCAGGGTCACCTTTCTCTCCCAGGCAGGTCTTCTTTCCCCTTACAGTGAGCTTTATCTCTGCTGTTCTGGAACAAAGAGACCTTGGAAGACCTTTGCTCCCTCTTAGTTTACTGCCCTGTAAAACTGGAATATTGAGACCACCCGAGGGATATATGGATTGGGAGGAGTGTGACTAAAGACCCTTGGCACTGGAGGGAGGGGTGCAGCTCTAACACAATGATTCTGAAAGTCCTTTTCCACATTGCTTTGTAGTCTGTACACTAGATTGATTCAAGAGCACACATGTCCGGTCAAGGTCAAAAATAAGTTTTCTTGTCTGACACCTTTCCTGGCACACAGTAGGACATATGTCTGTTGCCAACTATGTGGCTCCTGCATGGCCGTGTTGTTCCCAGTTCTGGTGCTGCAGTTCTTATTGTGGTTACTAATTTGCATCAGCAGCCCCAAGTGTGACTGCTTGGCTTTTTTTTTTTCTGTCACCATTATATCAATTACCTCATTGCTATTACAAAATACCCAACAAAGGAATTTATGGACGGAAGGCTTTGTTTTGGCTCGCAGTTGGAGAGAATTATTGATGATGGCGGAGAAGTCCTGGCAGTTGGATCGTGAGGCAACTAGTTACATAGTATCTTTGCTAAAAGCAATCAGAGAGAGATGGTGCTCAACGTGCTGTTTCCATGTTATTTAGTGCAGGACCCCAGCCCATGGGGTGGTATCACCTACAGTCAAGGTGGGTCTTCCTACCTCAACTAGCCAATCTAAATAATCCCTCTCAGACAAGCCCACAGACTACCCTAATCTAGAGAAGTCTTCACAGGCGTACATACCCACAGTTGTGTCTCCTGGGTGACCCCAGATCCTGACAAGTTGACAGTTGATGTTAGCCATCTTGCCCATTATCCATTCCTTATTCCAATCATCAAACATGCATTAACTGCTTTCTATAAGGGGCTTGAGATGTGGCTCAATAGTTAAGGTCGCTGGTTGCTCTTCGAGAGGAACTGGATTCAATTCCCAGCACCCACGTGGTGCTCATAACCATCTGTAACTCCAGTTCCAGGATATCTGATGTCCTCCAGCACTAAGCACACGTGTGATGTACAGACAGACACACAGGCAGGCAAAGACCCCACTTTCTAATCTATTGCTTCAGAGAAGGATTTCCAGTTCCTGATGAGGTTCAAGGACTGCTCAGTGCTCTTCCCGTATGAGAAATGTTATCTTCCCCCAAACTAGCCAGAAAAGCCAAAGGAGAAATTTTCTACAAAGAGCCAAATAATAAGTAAGCATGTTAGGGTTTGAGAAGTCATATAGTTGTTGATATAGCTATTCAATCCTGCTATTGTTATGTGGTCATGTGTAGACATGTGGTCATAGATGTGAACCACTAAAATCCTATTATAAAAACAGGCATGGAAACAGCAAAACATTAATTAGAATGAAGTCAAAGGTTCTTTTCAGTAGAGCAATATCCCATGTTCATGGATTGGACAGCTCAATATTGCTTAGGAGTCAATTCTTTCTTATTGGACCATGTATTCATCACAATTCTAGTAAAAAACCAGCCATGTGTTTTGTTAAACTGATTCTAATGTTATTAATGAGCTGGTTCTAGGACTTTTAGCACAATAATTGAAGACAGCACTTGGAGTTCTCATGCCAGACTTCATGTTTTATACCAAGGCTGCAATAATCAATAGCATTGATAGGAGAATGGACAATTGACTAATAATACAATATGGAGAATTAAAAAAAAAAAGGTATACACTGAAGTGACCAGCTACTCCCTTGAAATGAATTTGGCGGAGGAGCAAAATTTAATCTTGTCATCAAAGTTTAATTCAAAAATGAGTTCAAGACCTTTAATAAATGTCAAGTGAAAACCATAAAAATTCTAAAAAAAAAAATCAAAAGAGGATTTTTATAGTCTTGGGTCATAGTAACTGCTTAAAAATCTGATATCAGCAGTGAAATATATGATAGGAAAATATGAACATCCAACTTTATTAAAAGAGAAAACTTCAGCTGTACCAAGGATAATCGTGTTAGAAAAAATGAAAAGGCAAGCCACAGACTGGTAGAAAACTCTCAGAAAACACATCTGACAAGACTTACATCCCCAAAACAGACAACCCTTACCAATCAACCATAAGATAACAACCTAATTGTTCTAGCTTTCTTACTGTTGCCGTGACAAAACACTCTGAAAAGCATCTTGGGAAAGGAAAGGTTTTTGTTTCAGCTTACAGGTCACAGTTCATGATGGAGAAAAAGTCAGGGCAGGAATTCCAGCAGGAGCTTGAAGCAGAAGCCAGGAACACCTCTTGCTGGCTGGCTCGCAGGTTCTTGTTTATCTGGCTTTCTAATACAGCCCAGGTCTGTTTGCCTAGGGAATGGTGCTGCCCACAGTGGGCTGGAGCCTTCTGATTAACAATCAAGGCAACCCCCCGCCCCCAGACATGCCTATAAGCCCATCTGACCCGGGCAGACCCTCAAGAGAGACTTTCCTCTCACTGGACTCCAGGCTGTGCAGTCAACAATTACAGCACAGTAGGACACTACTTTTAGAAAATGGGGGAAAGGATGTGTGATTAGAACCTCAGTAAAAGAATATGTACACAGGG
Source organism: Acomys minous (assembly GCF_964271855.1). NCBI lineage: Eukaryota > Metazoa > Chordata > Mammalia > Rodentia > Muridae > Acomys > Acomys minous. The sequence goes on along the minus strand of NC_140493.1, from coordinate 104,737,159 downwards.
AACAGCATGTGAAAAGACACCTCCATCATTTTCTTAGGAATTGCAAAGTAAAACAACAGTATGCCAAGCCCACGTCCACTAAAACGACTAGACACACAAAAAACTAACAACCTCAACTTTGGGCAAGGATAGGGCAAGGATAACAAGCTGTCATTCATGGCCGATGGGAAAGCAAAATGGCCCTGCTACTCTGCAAGACAATCTGGCAGTTCCCTAACAGACTAAAGTCGGCAACATCGTAAGCTCATTCTTAGATATCTGCTCAAGTGGCTCGAAACATATCTTCCCCCACACAGAAAGAAATCTGTATGTGGCTAGGGAAAGAGCACAGGGGTGAAGTGTGTATGTAAAGTACTAGGTTTGACACATGCGCGCACGCGCGCACACACACACACACACACACACACACACACACACACACACATCCTGCACATGAATGTTAGTTTTACTCATAATTGCTCAAAACTAGAAGTGACAAGAAAATCCTTCAGTATATCAACGCATACATTGTGGTACATCTACACACAGTTGAATTACTAGTCAGCAGTCAAAAGAAATAAACATCAAGCTATCGCTCAACACACAGGCTTAGGTGTGCATTGTTAAGCAAAAGAAGACAGTCTGAGCCATCTCACAGCTTAAGAGCCCAGGGGTATGAATCTCCAGAAAAGGCAAAGTTCAGTGATGGAGAACAGATCAGTGGTCTCCAGGGGCCTGGAGCAGAGGGAGAGTCGGCAGGTGCAAACTCTTTAGCTGATGAGACCTTTCTGCTATGGCTATGAAATTGACTGCAGAATGTTACAGTTGGGGAGACAGCTCACTAGCTTAAGTGCTTGCTTTGAAATAATGAGAACCTGAGTTCAGTCCCTAGCCCCGGTAAAAAGCTGGGCGTGGTGGTATAATCCCAGAACTGGGGAGACGAGACGGAGACCAGTGGATTTCTGGGGCTTGCTGGGCAGATAAGCTAGCCTACTCAACGATCTTCAAGACAGTGAAAGACTGTTTCAAAGGAGGCGAATGACACAAATTTGTCTTTTGGCCTCCACACGCACATGTATAAACACATACAACCCCGCCCCCAACACTCACATACATGCAGAAAACCCAGAGTAGATCTTGAAGGCTTCCATTTAAAAGAATTATTCAAGACTTTGAGGGGACCCAAGGTGGAATGCAGAATGTGACCAAAGGGCCTAAATGCATTACAAATTTACAAAAGGATATTAGGGACTGAGGTCACAGAATAGAAGACACTAAAGCCTAAGTGACCTTGAGCCCATGGAGTATAAATAACTAAAAAACAAAAACAAAAACAAAAACAAAAACAAAAAAAATGGAACTGTATGCAAATGCTGTGTTGGCAGTTTTATGTCTGCGTTGGGATGGTAATTCTAAAGTTATCACACATGTATGCTGCAATGGGACAGTTAGACCAATGGATGAAGGATGGCAGGCACCAGGTATTCAATGCTGGAGACAGATACCATATGGGCTTGTCTTCTCTCTCTGTTATACAGATGATTACACATGAAAATAGTTGAAGATATACATACACACACAAGTTGTCTCCTTGCCCCTCCACCAGCTAAGAGATACCAGCAACAATACCACCCCAAGAACACTGAGCACTCAGTACCCAGGGTCTTGCTTCTTAAGGCCTTCCATCCGCAGAAAGGCCCTGGGGAAGCCACTGTCCATGCTGGACCAGTACATCCCTGGAATGATCCTGGAGCATCTTGTGTGACAGAGTGTAAGGAAGTGCTTGAAATGATAGCAGCAGCAGCAGCAGCAGCAACAGCAACAACAACAACAACAAACCTCCAAGTCCCTACACTCAGTGGGGGTATCACACAAGGGTGTGGAGGCCACCTGAGGAGGCTCCCCATTGGAGAAAGCTGATTGAACCAAAACAAATGAGCAATATGTTATATAATCTGGACTAAAAAATATAGCGTGTAGTCTGTATAGACTTAAATATTCTCCATGCATTTCAGAAAGATGTACACACCATTGCTGCTAATGACCTTTTATAGGTCTCTAGATTTTTTTTTTTTCCCCAAAGCACAGAGGGTTAAACATTAACAGAGAGCAGATAAGGTTTCCTTGTAGAGAAGTTCCTGGCAATTTGTCTACGGGGTCTCCCCTTGAGGGAATTAAGAACTCTGCCTTCCTTAAGTGTGGGCAGCACACCTGGAACAAATCGGCTAGCACCCACCCCCCTCCACGCCATTTAAAAACCGAGGGGTCAGGGTTTTTCTGTGTAGCCCTGGCTGTCCTGGAACTCTCTGTGTAGTACACCAGACTAGCCTCAAACTCACAGAGATCCACCTCTCTCTGCCTCCCAAATACTGGTATTAAAGGCGTGCTGCGCTGCCACCACCGCCCTGCTCACTGAGGCCTTTGAACGCTTTAATTTTGAGGCAGGATCTCACTAGGTCAGCCAGGATGCTTTGAACTTTCTCTGTAGCTCAAGCAACTCTTGGATGTGTGGTCCTTCTGGCTCAGCTTCCTGTGCCACCAAACCCTGGTAACAGTGATAAATATTACTTTATGCATGCACTCTTGACTTGCTGAGAATGACTTTTTATAGATCTCTAGATGTTTTTTTTTCCCCCAAAGCACAATATCCCAATGTCACCATGGGAGAATCAGACAAGTTCCAACTGGAGGACAGTTGATAAAATGCTGACGCGCTATTCCTCCCAACTACAAGCATTGTTAAAAGCAAGGAACTTGGGGAATTAGCATAACTACTAGGAGCCCGAGGAAGCATGATTGGAAAGGCACTGTGGGGCCTGTCCACATGGGATATTGAAACGGAAGCTGCAGAGATGTGACTCAAATGTGGGTTTAGTTAGCTATTAACAGCTTATCAATATCTGTTAATGATGGGGAATTCAGCCATCAATGAGATTTCTTCATAATAGAAGCTAGGAGATAGGCAGAAAATGTCTGTATTATATTCTTATTAAACTCTGAAGCTGTGAAACTTTTCCTGAAAGCTTATTTAAAACAAATAATTGAAAACAGAAACCAAGACAGCAAACTATAGACAGCCCCAAGCTGTAGTGTACTTGTGCCTGTTCTCAGTGTTTGCAAACCCAGATAATGTGGAAACCAGAGTAGCAGTGTTTTAAGGATTTTACTTTCTGTTTTTGGTTTGTTGTTGTTGTTTGTTTGTTGTTTTTGTTTTGTTTTGGGGGTTTTTATTTGTTTGTTTGTTTGGTTGGTTGTTGTTCTTGTTTTGAGACAGGTTTCTCTTGTAGTCCTGGCTGTCCTGGACTCACTTTGTAGACCAAGCTGGCCTTAAACTTACAGAGATCCGCCTGCCTCTGCCTCCTGAGTGCTGGGATTAACGGTGTGTGCCACCACGCCCTGCAAGGATTTTACCTTCAAAATGAGTAATGGACACTGCTGGATGGCCCTATAGAATTCTCCAGCCTGTCACTCCTGCTCCCTAGTGGCATTACTTGTGTTAGTTTCCAATATTCACGCAGGTAATAAAATGCCTGCTTTGTTTTCTCCCTGTACAAGCAATATCACCCCTGCTCGGTTTGTTTTCTTCCAGTAGAGAACTTTCAAGATCATTAGTGGGTCTTTTCCCCACCCCGACACCTTTACTTTCTGCCTCCCCTTCTTTGCAGTACTTGAAGTTGAACCCAGGGCATCATATACTGCCAGGCAAGAGTTCTGCCCCTGAGCTATATCTATTATAGTGTATATACTATATTCGCTTTTAAACAGGGCATTTTATCTCTCCCTCCCCTCTCTCTCCCTCCCTCTCCCTCTCACCCTCCCCCTCCCCCCTCTCTCTCTGTATACATGTGTTCATGTACATGTATACATGGGTATGTGTGTGTGTGTTCCCACGCATGTGTATGTGCATGTATGCACTAGGTTTCATTCCTTAGGAATACCATCCACCTTATTTTGAGGCAGGCTTCTCATTGGATAATCAATGTGGTTAGACTAGCTGGCCAGGGAGACACAGGGATGCACTTGACCCACTTTCCTAGTGCTGGGATTATAAGCACGTACCACCCTTCTGAGCTTTTAAAATATGGATTCTGGGAATCAAACCTGGGGCCTTGCACTTACAAGACAAGCAATTCACCATCAAAGTCTTCTAAGGCAGGATTGGGCTGGAGTTCACTTGGTCGAATCTCCTATGTTAGACACTTGCGGTGCCTCCAACCTTTACTGCTAGCATCCTGCGGCAGGGAACTGTCTTGTACGCGTGAATGCCATAAACTGTAGGGGTCTGCATCTGATAGATGCTTGCCCTCTACTTCAAGTGAATCGAATCACAAGTTCTTAGGGAGGGGTCTCGAGCCTTCTTATGTTTGAAAGACCTTCCAGGTGGTTTAGCAGGGCCAAGAGTCATCAGCACCCATGTCCAACAAACACACTCTCAGGAACAAGAGGCTCTTAAAAGAATCCCTGAGGAGCAGTGGGAGAACATTGTGTGTGAGATTCTCCACAGGAAGCTTGAATCAGTAGGCATCAGTAGGAACTCCAACACATTCGTTTCCAATTATGTTTGGTAACATTAGTGAATCTAATTCCCTTTTAGGGTTAAGAGCCACAGACCTAGTTGGTTGCAGGGGGGCGGGGGTGGGGGTTGAGGTGGGGGTGGGGGTGGGGGTGGGAGGGAGGGAAAAGTTTGTGTGGACCCAGGATCGCTCTGATACTTGGCCTCCTGGTTTGGTTTCTGCTTCTGTGCTCCGCTCCTCAGCTCTTCCCTAGAAGTCTCTCAGAAGCAGAAAGTGAAAGCGGGTCGTGGTGAGCACCTCCATGCCAGGGCGGGGTGGTGGGCTCATCTCTGCCCACAGGCAGTGTGGGTATGAAGCTTGCCTGCCATCAGAGGGTGCGCGCTCTGCCGCCCATCCGTGAACACTGGCTTAATATTTGACTAGCCCTTGAACTTTCATTTCCTTCCGGCAGCCTCTTTCCCATTGCAGGGCCGTGAAACACTCTGAGGACCCTGGAGTGTAAATCAAAACTTCTCCTTCCTTGTCCTTTCATGATTGTAGTGAGTTTGGCCTGCAATCTAAGACATGACACACTCTGGACACGGCTTTCTCGGTTGTGTCACGAGGCGGAAGGGTGAGGGGAACGGATGTTTAACACAGAAACAAAGAGAGCGCCTTAGTCATTGACATGGACTGAGTGCTTGCTTGGGAAGGCTTCCCTCTACGAGATTTTATCATCTCCATCTGACAGTAGGAAACTGCAATATAGGAAAGTTCAGGAAATGGCCCAAAGCAACAGAGCCAGATGGTGTCAGAGCAAGGTCTAGGGTTGAGGCGATGGCTTAGTCGGTAAAATGCTTGCCACACAAGCTTGAGAACCGAGTCTGTTCCCCAGAACCCATGTTTAAAAAAAAAAAAAAAAAGGCCTAGGCATGGTGGCATGGGCCGTAGAGGTAGAGATGGGATGGTCCTTAGGGCTTATGAGCCAGCTTTCCCTAGCTTAATTAGCAAGCCCCAGGACCCAGTGAGAGGCCCAATCTCAGAGAAGAGGTGGATGGCGACTGAGTCACAGCACCAAGGTCCTCTGGCCTTTTCCATACATGTGTGTGCACACATGAACATGCATGCCCCTTCCTATGGGACATCTCCCATATTGCAAGACTTGCTTCAGCGCACTGCAGGAGGAATGGCTTCTTATCTCTGATGTAGTCGTGTTAAAAAAAAAATTTTTTTTTTTTATACACACAAGGGTTCATCATAGACTTTGCCCAGGAACAGCAGAAATGCCACCTGCCGCTGTGACAACCACCTGGTGTGTAGAAACTTCGCTTTCCTTGTCCATTCCACCTTACTAGATAAAGAAACTCCAGTTCCAGGAACTTGAGTAGGTCACCTGTCACTCCACTGGGAAGTGGTCAGACCGGGTTCAAGGTCACCTCACATAGCAGGGCTTTTACTTTAACACTGCCCAGCCTATTCCGCGGTATTTGCTAGCAAACTTTTCTTTATCGCCCACAGTAGATCACTCTGCTTTCCTCCCTCTATCCATAGACATTTGTCTCCTTCTCTTTCTTTCCCTTCCAAAGCCAGGGGGGAAAAAACTAGGCCACGGGAGGATGGATTGGCACACGGACTTAACCCGTGCCTTCCTTAACCACCAGGAGCCAAGTCCCAGACACTGGGGTCCCTGGCTTGGGAGCCAGAGTGAGAACCCAAGGGTTAAAATGGCTCCAGTGTAGAAGTTATCTGCTTTGTTGTAAAACACAGCTTCCCAAGCACCGCAGAGCAGGCTATTAGCATGTAAATGTGCTCCCACCTCATGCTTTTTTAATGTTTTACTTCTCTTAATTGCTGAAACCGGTTGTAATTTCTGAGCTGAGCACTGCTGGCTTGAAGAAGCGGTTTCCTCTAACGCACAGATCTCTCCTTGCACCTGGAAGGATTTGAATTCTAATTTTATTAATCAACAGGATGAGGAGACATTTTCTCTGCTCTTCCTCCAAAGGGAGAAGAGATGAGGGTGTTTGGGGAGTTAAGGTTGAAGGTGGAAACCTTGTGTGCCCTAGTGCTTAGTTGGCTTTCTTTGAATCCCTGGATTTGAAGGTGGGGGTGGGGGGGGTGGAGGTGGGCAAGGAGATGAATCAGCTGGCAAAGCATTTGCTGAGCAAGCACAAGGCTCTGAGTTCGAATCCCCAGCACCCATTGAAAAATGCTGACTATGCACACAGAAGCCCAGGTCCCAGAAGGCTTGCCTGCTAGCCTACTCCAGCCAAATTGGCCGAGCCTGAGATTCAGAGAGGGACCCTACCTCAAAAGACAAAGTAGAGGGTGACTGGGGACTACACCTGGCAAACTGCTGGCCTCCACACACACATGCATGTGCATACTCATGCTAATGCACACACATGCCTACACTCAGGAGCAGGCACGCGTACAATTGCATACAGATTCAATGATGATAAGAAGGGGCTTATTAAAGATTTCAGATATCAGATTCTGGTCAGGAACTCACAGTGAAAACCACTTCAGGATTCTTTCTAGGTTAGCGCATAATCCAGTCTCTCGTCCCAGAGCTGTCCCACCGGAACAGGACATCTCTAAGATGGCTTTCCAGTTCTGAAACTTGCTTTCTGTGAAGTGATAACTCCGGAGGGAGCAGCCATTGCTCTGCAAAGACAAGGGTGCCTTCCTTGGTCTGCTTAAAGAAATAACTGACCCCACTGCCCTGTCTACACAGAACACCTCCCATTGAACCTTCCAGAAGGACCCTGGTATGGCTCCAGAAAACAAGCCATTTCTTTCTTTAGGCCTCCCGTAGATGTCATGTAGGTCAGGCCATTTCATTTCCCGCAAGTGTTTTGCTTTGGACTGTTCGGAGTCAGAAGCTTGGCCTGGCATGGGCTGGCTGGCTGCAAAATGCATATAACCCTATAGAACCTGAAGCATCCTCAGACCAGGGCATACAGAGGTCTATCCTGGATGGTAGGGGTAACCTACAGTGGTGCAAGTAGGCATCCCAGCCCACCTGATGATACAAATTATGCCCCCTTAGATTCTGTCCTATCAACACCTACCCCACAGACAGGGAGATGGTGCACGAGTGTCTGTGTGTCTGCATGCATGCTTGTGTGTGTGTGTGTGTGTGTGTGTTCATTTATGTGTGCAAAGGCACGTGTGCCCTGTTCACTGAGGCCAGAGGTCAACCACTGGTGATTCTCAGGAGCTGTCCACGGTGTTTTCAGAGACAGGGTCTCTAAGGTCCTAGGCTTGTGTTGATTGGTCTAAGCTGGCTGTCCCACACTGGGCTTGTGGAAGTATTGAGCACCATGCCCTTTATACTATGAGTCTGGGGGGTCAAACTCATCTCTTCACATCTACATGGCAGTCACTTTACAGCCTGAACCATCTCACCAGTGCCCTTCTTTTACAAGTACTTTAGGCTGCTCGGTTATTGGTAGCTAAGTTGTCAGTTGAATGCTGAGCTTTTGGAGAGAGAGAGAGAGAGAGAGAGAGAGAGAGAGAGAGAGAGAGAGAGAGAGAGAGAGAGAGAGAGAGCAGGAGATGAGTTCCACTCTCTTCACTGGACGAAAGCAACAGCCAATGGCTACAACAAGCAAAGACTCGGGCAAGGCCTTTCCTGCCTAAACAGGAAATGAACCAGGAGGTGACTCAGTTATGCTCAAATCTCTGATCAGGGGGACTTGGAGGTGACCTGGGCTTCTTGTAATGCCTGGTTCTCCTCTGAAAATGAACTCAAAGCAACTGTTCCCCAACTGGAGGGGGACTGGAGAGTTGAGTGGACGCAGTGACAAGCTTCACATTGAAAATCACTGGTCCATGGTGCCAAACTCTGGATACTGACTTTTAAATGCTCCTTTCAGTGGGCATCATTGAGAGTGGTTGGTGAACAGGAGGCAGTATTCCGTGTGTGTGTGTGTGTGTGTGTGTGTGTGTGTGTGTGTGTGTGTGTGTATGTGTGTATGTGTGTGTGTATGTGTGTGTATGTGTGTGTGTATGTGTGTGTTTGTGTGTGTATGTGTGTGTGTATGTGTGTGTGTGTGTGTGTGTGTGTGTGTGTGCATGTGTGTGTACCTCATCTGTATCAGGCACTTGTTACTCCTTGACAGCAAGAATCCAGCAGGTAGGCTCTAGCTCCATTTTGCATTATTCAATAAACTGCTCCCAGGCTCATCTCCGTCCCTAATATGCCCCAAGCCATACCACCTGTGACAGAGGACAGGAACCAGGGTTCAATCACTCTCTCTGATTCCAAAACCATTCCCTTTCTCCAAGACTGCCCCCCCACTTGCCCACCCCCACATCACCCCCAATACAAACCAGAATCTTCACTTTGTCTCAGAGGTAGAGCCAGCGGTAAGGACTGCCTTTGGTGAGGCCAACTGAGGCACTAGCAGCCTAACTCTATCCCCAGACACCGGACACCGGCCCTTCCCCTCCCCAGCGATTTCTTTCCACTTGTTTCCTTCAGGGAGAAACATGACTTTTCCCATTGATGGAGCTCAACAGGCCAACAATGCGGCCCATTGCACCCCCCATCCCTCCAAATTAGACTTTAGCATTGACTAGGGGGGAGAGGTCCCCCCCACCCCCAGTTCCCACCCCACCTGCCCTGCCCTTCCAACTGGGGGAAGGTCTCTGCATAACAATGTCTGGTCCTGGCTGCCCAGAGTTGCCCTTTGGCTATTAGCACCTAATGAAAATGTAACTGTGTTTAACCCCCCACCGGCTTCCATAGGCCAGGAGCCTAAGTGGGTTTAAGTCCTTTGTATGATAAGCATCCCAACTCTCCATGTGGATGGCCCACCCCTTTCTCCCTGGAGAGGACTCTGGGAGCTGTGTATGGCTAACTCGGACCTCTCAGCTGTCCAGGGGCACAATGGGGAATGTATCTTTTGTGGTATTAACGGCTTTGGGGAGGGGAGAATGGAGGGTAGGGCTGATGGGGAGGGGGTGCCGCTGAAGAGGAGGAGAACAATGTGTGAGAAGCTGAGGCTGTGGGTTTCCCACACGGACCGATATGTGCCCCCACCCCCCTCTGGGAGACACGGATCTGCAGCCACCAGCCCACAGCTGATCCCGCCTTGATTGGGTTTTTTTTTTTTTTCGGTTTTTTTTTTTTCTTTCCTTCATTGTGCTCTCAAGGGACGAAAATCCTTTTGTGGCGTGAAAGGAGAGGCGTTCCTGCCATCCCCTCCCTCGAACTGATTGGCTATGTCACAAGATGGCCAAATCCACGGGATTAATGTGCGACCGGCCTGGGCTGGCTGCGGAGTGTGAGGACGTCCGCGTCTGAGTCCACCCCTCGGAGCCAAGCGTGTCTGCTACCCTGGGAGCAGGGGAGGGAATGGTACGGAGGGGCAGGCCACCACTTTCTTCATATTTATTATTCTCTCCACCCCTCCAGCCCGGCAGGGATGTTTATTCATGGACCACATCTGCTGGCTGGCAGGCGACATGTCTCTTGTTAGAAAGAATGCTTGGGAGTCCCCAAGGAACCAGGAAAGCCGGGCGCATTCCTTCAGACTGCCCTTTACCCTTGCTCAGATGGTCCTACAGCTTTCTCCGCCCACCTGTAACCGTAGCCCTCTTAGGCGGGCAAGGCGGGGTGGGGGGGGGGCGGGGGGAAATGGACGCACTGCCTACTTGGAGACCCTGGGTTCTCCTTTCACCCACCCAAAGCCAGAAGATAAACTCATCTCTGCTCTTTATGTTTTTATCCCTTCTACCTGAACTGCCCCTGTGCCTCGGAAAAAAAGCTTCTTGCTTAAGCACCATCCCCACATAGCCTGCGCGAATAAATCCTCCCCATCCTGTAAAGCTGCCCTGGCTGCTCCGTTTCTCTTGGTGAGAAGAGCACTTCTTTCTCTGATGGCTTATATGGGTTTGATATCTTGCATCACACTGGCCTTTTTTTTTTTTTTACCTGAAGTCATAATGGTCTCAATGTTTCTCCTTCTCCTCCTCCTTCCTCCTCCTCCTCTTTCTTTCTTTCTTTTTTTTCTTTTCTTTTCTTTTTTTTTTTTTTTGTGAGCCATCACCACCCTGCTTAATCTTCCCTCCATAACCTATGAAGTTCCAGAGGGTACTGGGATGCGTGTGCATGAGTGGGGGTTGGGGCAGGGGATGCTAACCCTGCCTGGGAGCCTGGGGAGACATGATTCAGCAGCCAGTGGGTGATAGAAATTAATTCATGCAAGGACTGAAGTTTTATGTTGGACCCGCCACATTAAAGGGGGGTCTCTTTGGGCTGCTGGGATCAGTCTGGACTTTTTTGGGGTGCTGGGGTCACTCTGGAAGATGGGCAGCAACCCTTTTTCCATGGGTAGAGTGACACTAGGTTTAGAGCAAGGCAGCTTCTTTTCCTCTTCACCATGGGTGCACCAAAAGCTTAGACCCTGGGGGAGAAGGAAGGACTGATACACCCACACCTAGATGTGGTGGGACAGATGCTACACTGCATCTCTCCCAGGTCAACCTGTCTACAGGACCAGCTCTGTGACAGCCAGGTTAAAGGTGATGCAATGTTTGGCAGCTAAGAATGGCATCGTTGTTTTCTAGTGTAATTGATGCAGATTGGGGAATAATTTAGTACTATGGATTAGGGGCAAACAAGAGAGCAGACATCATTGTAGCTTTATGAGTAAGCCAGGTCAATATTTTACATATTTTGTAGTGTATGTGTTCGTGTGCAAGCATGTATGTACACATGTGCATATCTCTGTTGGCATGTGGAGGGCAGAGGTCAACATCAGGTTTCTCCCTGTCGCTGTCCACTAGTTTTTTGAGACAGTGTCTCTTAATATTACCTAGAGCTCTCTGGTTGAGCTAGGCTGGCTGACCACTGAGTCATGGGTAATCCTCCTGCCTCTGCCTCTCCAGCGCATCATCCAGCCCAGCTTCCTATATTGGTGTTGGGGACCAAACCGTAATCCTCATGCTTGAGCTCAGAGCTATCTCTCCAGCCCTGGGTTTTGTCTATTTTAAGTGGGGTCACATTAGACCAATTTACATAGGTGTGAAGCCATGTTGGCACACTAAGAATTCATGACGGATTGGCTGACTGTGTCAAAAGGTGACATGATAGGTGAGACCGGGCAACTGCAAGATGAGAAGTCAGGGAGGAGGAGAATCCTTCATGTGCATTGTAAAGCATCTGGAAGGTTCTTTGTTGCAGAAGCTAGAAAAATGGAGGGTGATCAGAGAGATACCTTAACCTGTTCCACCGCATCATCCACGCTTTAGCATGACTGGCAAAAATTAAGTCATTTATTCTTTTTTAAAAAAAATACATTTTATTAATTTATTCATATTACATCTCAATTGTTATCCCATCTCTTGTATCCTCCCATTCCTCCCTCCCTCCCATTTCCCCCGTATTCCCCTCCCCTATGACTGTGACTGAGGGGGATCTCCTCCCCCTGTATATGCTCATAGGGTATCAAGTCTCTTCTTGGTAGCCTGCTATCCTTCCTCTGAGTGCCACCAGGCCTCCCCATCCAGGGGACATGGTCAAATATGGGGCATCAGAGTTTGTGTGGAAGTCAGACCCCACTCTCCACTCAACTGTGAAGAATGTCCTGTCCATTGGCTAGATCTGCGTGGGGGTTCGAAGTTTACTACATGTATTGTCTTTGGCTGGTGCCATAGTTTGAGCAGGACCCCTGGGCCCAGATCCGCCTGTCATAATGTTCTTCTTGTAGGTTTCTAGGACCCTCTGGATCCTTCTACTTCCCCATTCTCCCATGCTTCTCTCACCTAGAGTCCCAATAGGATATCCTCCCCTCTGTCCCACTTTCCTGATAAGTGAAGACTTTCATGGGACATTTCCCTTGGGCTAGTGTCCAGGTATAACTGAGTATATACCATTTGACTCTTTCTGCTTCTGGGTTAACTCACTCATGATCATTTCTAGTTCAACCCATTTGCATACAAATTTCTGGAATTCTTTGTTTTTAATAGCTGAGTAGTATTCCATAGTGTAAATGTACCACAGTTTCTTTATCCGTTCTTCTACTGAGGGACATTCAGGCTGTTTCCATGTTCTGGCTATTATGAATAAGGCTGCTATGAACAAGGTTGAGCAAATGTTCTTCCTATGTGCTGGAGCATCTTTTGGGTATATTCCAAGGAGTGGAATAACTGGGTCTTGAGGAAGCCTTATTCCCAGGAACTGTATTAAAAGGCCATAGAATTAGGAAGGTTGAGAAAATCTGCCTTAGAGATTGCATCAGACAAATAAGGAAAACTATGGCCATCAGAGTCACCTGCAATTCTTTTCCTACTCAAGGACCTTTCATCCCGAATTTGCAGTGGGTTGTGTTCTAAATGATACTCTGTAAGGCTCACTTGGAACTAAGGACTCTCGGGTGGCAGTGTTTGCTTCCTCTTGAGAAGTCCCTTTGGTTGCTCTTACAACAGCAGCTGTTGCATGCAGGGCTAAGGAGATGGCTCAGTCTCTCAAGTGCTTGCCACACATGCTGAGGACCTGAGTTCAGATCCCCAGTGCCCACATAAAAGCCAGTTGGGATGGTACCTGCGATCCCAGCACTGGTGAGGTAGAAACAGGAGGAGCCTTGGGACTCACAGGCTAGCCAGGCTAGCCAAATTGGTGAGCTCCATGTTCAGTGAGAGACCCTGTCTCAGGAAAAAAAAAATGAGAGTAATCAAAAGAGGACAGCAGTGTTGACCTCTGACCTCCATACACACATACAACATACACATGTACAACACACACACATGGAAATAAAGTGATTGGAAAAGAGAGGAACAAAGCAAATACTCATATGTGAGAATCTATATGCCAAGGCAGAGAGTAACAATATTGAGTTCAAAACTGCAATAGACAAACACACGTTTTGAGAATGCGCTGAGATGCCGGAGCAGTTGTCTATGTAGTCAGGGTCCCCAGCTGTCTTTAAAGAGTCAAAGGCCTCCATCTACATAGGCTAACAGAAACTTCTAGGCACACGTGCAGAAATAATACAGTCTTCCCTTCCTGGTCTTCTGTGAACTCAGACTTTAAGACGCATGGACATTGAGAGGGAACTTGTAAGCCAGGCTTGTGGGTCTTGGATGAATGCATCTCCATTTATATCTGAGGATTTGGTTGGCCTTAGCACCATTACAGGCAAAACCAGGAGGAGGAGGAGGAGGAGGAGGAGGAGGAGGAGGAGGAGGAGGAGGGAGACCACAAGCAACTGCAGTTTATTGTAGGGATGCAGTACAATTACTATTGGTTTTGTTGTTGTTTTGTTTTGTTTTTTATAGTTAACCCCAGAGGACTAGAGAGACAGCTTAGCTTGTGAAGTGCTTGTGCAAGCATGAGGACCTGAGTTCAGATCTCTAGTGCCCTCATAGAAAAGTGGAGAAGGGTAGAATATGCTTGCAATGCCAGCGTTACTGAAGTAGGGACAGACAGATCCCTGGGGCTTCTCTGACTGGTCTAGGTAAGTTGGTAAGGTCCAAGCCGATGTAGAGACCCTGCCTAAAAAAACACAAGGTGGATGCCACCTAAGGAATAACAGCCAAAGGTGACCTCTGACCTCTCACATTCATGCACCCTTGCATGCACACCCACAAACAGACAAGCATATGCGCACACCCAAACATACACACACATACTCACACACACACACACACACACACACACACACACACACACACACACACACACAAAACCAATTTTAAAAATAATTAAGCACTAACTGTGAAGTCAAAGCTATCAAAGTCTCTGCGTTACCAATACTCAGGAGTGTTTTATTTGACTTCATTCCATTCAAGAGAGGCCTGGAAAGTCTTGTGGGACAGGCTCTTCAGCCATCTCTCAGGAGCACGTGCTCTCCCGCACTGCTCAGTCCAGGTTCCTCTTTAGCACCGCACGGCTGTGGCTGTCTTTGCTGGTAGTTCCAGCCCCTCCATCAGCATGCATGGTTTTCAGGCCCTTCTAATTCCTCACCCTCTTCCTCTGCCAGCTGGTTGGAGGCATCTTCCCATTTCCTGATCTCCAATTGCCCAAGGATAGAGGGTGCTTGGTCCAGCTCATGTTTGGTTCAGCTGTGCGCTTGTAGGTCAGGGGATCCAACCAGGTGTGGTTTGTGTGCTGCATTTAGATGGGAGGGCAGGGGGCTGTGGGTTAGGAGTCCTTGAAGAGGGGAGAATGCGAGTCAATGTGCAAAGATACTCTGTGAGTTCCCAATTGTACTCGACTCTTTCAGAAATACTTTATATTTGAGAAATGAGCTTTATCCTGCTCCACAGCATTTCTGTGGGAATTCATCCTGAAGTGAGGATGTCCTGGGTAGGATGCTAAGGGGTACATAGTTTTCTCTTCTATTCTTTTTAAATACCTCTCCCCTTTCCCTTTTATGTGTGTGTGTTTTCGTGTGCACGCGTGCGCGCACGGGGTGTACTTGAAGAGACCAGAAGATGTCAGATGTTCTGGAACTGGAATTACAGGCAGTTGTAGACCCCCTTCTCCCCACCTCTGTGAGTCCTGAAAACTGAACCCAGATCATCTGCAAGAGGAATGTGCACCCCTAACAGCTATGCCATCTCCCCAGCTGCTCTCCATGTGCGTTCTTTAGATCATGTGACACAGGATCAAAGGGAGGGGAAAATGCCTTCTGCCTTGATATTTGCTTCTGTGTGCTAGCAATCCTAGATTAACAATATCAGATCACTTGCAAGTGTATCCCAAGCAAGAGCTGTGTGATGGTCAGTTGAGTTACCTGTGTCAGGTGAGATGGAACAGGCTAAGCCTTTTGTAAGTCCAAGAATGGTGCTTCTGGTTCTATCTTTGGTCTGAGATGAAAGCCATCCTCTCTGGAACATTACATCACTGCCTAGAAACACTTCCCAATCATCGACCGTTGCCACCGCCATCATCTTGACATTAAAGTCCCTCAGTTGGACTCCTCACTTTACACTTCTATCTAAATGAAGCATTTCCCATCCCCCCTTAAGAAACAAAGCACAGTCTAAGCACATGCGGGGGCTGGTAGAGTCCCTCAGCGTGGCAGGATGCCAGAAGTTGGCCCTGAGCTCTGGTTAGACCAGCAACCAGGGAAATTAATTAAAGAACAGCCTCTCCCATTTCTATGGGTCCCATTCTGAAACAAAGATTCTGCCCAGAGAATAACGGTTGGTTGTCCTTACTCTAACCAAACCGGGTGACTCTGTGGCTATGCATGAGGGGAGATGCTTTGGGATCCAGGGCATGACTGCTAACATTTAATTACTTTGTGTGTGTGTGTGTGTGTGTGTGTGTATTGTATGTGTGCATGTATGTATATGTGTATGTTGTTTGTATGTATGTATGTATGTATGTATGTTTGTATGTATGTATGTATGTATGTATGTATGTGTGTATGTGTGTGTACGTGTGTGTATTGTATGTGTGTATGATGTGTGTATGTATGTGTGTGTATGTTGTATACATGTATGTGTATGGTGGGGGGAGATAGTGTGCATTTATGTGGAAGTCAGAGAATGAGTTGTGGAAGGTAATTGTCTTTCTACCTTGTGGGTTCCAAGGATCAAGCTCATGTTGTCAGGCTTGCTGAGCCATCTTGCCAACCCTCAAGGATGCAGCTTTTAATCTGAATATATCTGCATTCATTAAGATTCATTTCCGATACCTACTTTGTTTTATCAAAAGGGATTATCACACATATAATAGTTACATGTGTGTATATTCACATGTGCACACACAAATGTATCAACGGGATGTCAAAAGCATACAAGGCAAGCGTGGATGTAAGATCCTGTCAAAACCTGATGTAGCAGCCATCAGAGCTGAGGAGACCTTGCTGTGACTTTGAATCCTAGAGTGTGTGAGCTGGAAGAGAGAGTGAGCATGGCTGTCCAGGGGCACACAGCAAGCCAGCAAGAGAAACAAGAACAAGAGCTTGGGTCCCCCATATCTGGAGCTGGCTGCTACCCATCAGCACCCTGTCTCACAGGTAGCCTGGCTGGAGGAGTCTGTGCTCCCTCTGTGGGGCTGTGTATAGAGGAGGGACCCACTGAAGGCTGAGCTCAAGTCTCTCCTTAGCCCTTGGAGAAGCAGGTGACTTGAGTGACCCAGGATTGTGTCCTGAGGGCAAGGACCAGGCATTTCTGATGACCCTGTATTTAAAATCAAGACAGAGCTCCACGAGAATTGATTGAACCCACTCCTTTAACTGACTTTCAAAGGAAACTGGCTATTGGGCAGATTATTTAATTCTTTAATTTTTATAGGGCAGGCCTCATTTGTGCACACAAGGCATGCCCTCTACCACCGAACTACACTTACTGTCCCCAGGGAGGCAAGCATTAAATTGTCAACCCATCCCTGTTCCATGGCACCGATAAATAAGGAATCTTGGTGGAGCAGGTTTTGTAGAGCTTGGTAGAGCAAAAGAGAAAATGCGAAGTCACTGGGTTCTGGAAGTGAGGAGAAAGTTGTGAGCTAGAATAAGAAAGATCAGGAAGGGCGTTGGAGAGATGGCTCAGAGGTTAAGGGCACTCACTGCTCCTCCAGAGGTCCCAAGTTCAATTCCTAGCAACCACATGGTGTCTCACACCCATCTATTATGTAATCTGATGCCCTCTTCTGGCCTGCAGCTGCACATGCAGGCAGAGCACTGTATACATAATAATAAATAAACAAATCTTAAAAAAAAAAAAAAAAAGAACAGGAGGATAGCAACATTTAAAACTGATGTTAAGGGCTACACAATTGATTGCCATCCTGTCTCTAGAGTCATGGGGCCATCTGCGGCTGAATCAGCATGCCAGAGGAAGACCTGACCTCCTCTCTACCCCGCCTGGACACTTACCCCAATTCTATTGCCCCTAAATTAATCAGTTCTTCTCTTTCCTTAAATGGCTTTAAAGTCACAAGTTTTGTTTTTTTTTTCCAGTGTCATGTTCTTGCATCTTCAGTAGCCCATGCAGACAGAGTACTGCTGAGCTCTGTGTCTGACATTGACCTTTGACCCACTGTGCCCATCATCTCTCCCTTTGTCCTAAGTGCGCACCCGGCAATAGTTCCTGTTGTTATGTGGTTCCTGTTGCCAGGCTCCGCACGTGCGTATTTACTCGCTGAATTCTCACACCGGCTTTGTGAAAAAGTAGGTCCTTATTTTTAGAGGTCAAGAAGTCAGTTCCCAGTAGGTGGCTGAGATGAAGTTCTACCTTCTAACTGTCGTATTTGAAAGCCCCTCATTCTTGGGGCTAAGAGGACAGCTTGCTCTGTAAAGTACTTGCCAAGCCAACACAGGGGAGGCAGAAACGGGTAGATTCCCGGGGCCAGGCAGCTTAGTGTAAGGTGTGGATCTCAGTGAGAGAATTTGTCTCAGAGACAGTGTGGATAATGCTGGAACGATACCTGAAGTTGACCTCTGGCCACTAAATAAGCATGCGCGCGCAGAGAGAGACCGTGGCGGGGTTGGGGGTGGGAGGGACCTAAGTTTTCACTCCAAACTACCCTGTCCCTTGTCCGGCCCCATCCTCTAATTCTGTGCCCTTCGTCAGCACCACAGCATGGTGGACTGCGGGGCCTCAGCATTCAGGCTTCTCACTGTGGCTCCTTCTTGCTTTCAGCCTCGGTGTACCCTCACTGCCCAGGTTTCTGTACACCCACAGCCTCTGACCCCTTCGCCAGGCCTTTCTCCCAGCGTGTCATCAAGGTCCATCAGTGGCGTTGGTGTCTTTGCATCCAGAGATAGCAGAATGAATGTTTCACCAGCTCAGGAGTACAGGGTAGTGTGGACCAAGGGGTTGGATGATGCCCTGCCATTCAGTCTTCCAACCCTCCCTCCCTCTCTTCTCCATTTCCTGTTATTCCTTCCTTCCTTCCTTCCTTCCTTCCTTCCTTCCTTCCTTCCTTCCATTTTTCTTCCTCTCCCCATTCCTCTGTTGGCCTTTCCTTCCTTTCTTCCTCCCTCTCTACCTTCCTTCCTTTGTTTCCTCTTCCACTCTCTGTTTTCCTTCCTCTTTTTCTTTCTCCTTCCTTCTCCTCTTCCTGCCCCTCCCCCTTTTTTGACATAGCTTCACCATGTAGATTGGGTTGACCTTGAGTTTCCTATGCCACCCAAGTTTGTGGCAAATTCTGGGTCTTGTCCCTTGCCCTCCTTAGTGCTCGAGTCACAGCATGCATCACCCACCCACCTCACCTGCCAGCCATTGTAGGCGTCCTTAAAGCCCAGATGCTGACATCGGATGACAGCAGGATGAAGTGACATCCCTCCGGCCTCAGAACATTCAGCCTCCTCATCCAAGAGGCCAGCTGTTTAGACATGAAGTCCCCTGTACGGGGGTAAAGTCAAGTCTCGGAATCCAAGGTGCCTTGACAGCAGCCACAGTGTCCCATCATGCAATGGGCTTGGTCTGGAAGAAAAGGGTTTCCACACTGAGTGATCGTGCTGAGCTCTAGGATTTCAGGAGCACTGCTGCCTCACCCACTCTCTGACAGGATCCTCAGGGTGGAGGAGGTTACTGGTCAGGGGTGGAATTTCCATGACTCCAGCACAAAACAGCATAGACTTGGTCAGAATGGAACAAGAGCAGCAAACTCTGACCTCCCAGAGCCTGAATTTGGCCTTCCCAGTCCTCATATTGGGACCCCCCCCCTTTATTCGTCCCCACACAAGCCCTGTGCAGCCAGGGCCCCCATGGGCTCCCGAGGCTCTCTGGATACTGCTCCAGCAGACTGGAGGCTTTCGACCAGATCCGCTTGTCCTGAGGGAGGTGAAGTGGCCTTGGCAGCCCTGTGGGAGGGGCCAGTGTTGGGGACTGCTGGCTGTGCGAATGTGGCAAGCACTGTTCTTCAGCTTCGTTCTGTAGAGCTGACTCAGAGATCCTAATCAAGGAGTTTTCTCCAGGCTTCCCGGGTGTGACAAGAAGGGGACCAGGGGCTGGGGGTGGGGGCGGCGGGCATGGGGGTGCAGGGTGGGCGCGGGGGAGGTCGTCTTTGTTCTCTGATGACAGCTGACTTGGTCGCTAGTGGGAACAGTCTCAGCACAGCTCCACCGCATGCTCTGCCAGCTGCTGCCTTAACCCTTTGTTACCTACCCCTAGGTTTCGTCACTGGCCTGATCTCCAGTGACAGGGGCATGGGAGGAGGAGGATGAGGAGGAGGATGGTGATGCTGAGAGAAGTGACACTCTTAATCAAACAAAGATGCCCTTTAACTCAGACAGTTTCATTTTGCTAGTAGCCAAGGATGTGAGGTATTTGGGTAGAGCATAGACTAGGACCTACCAACCATCTATCTATCTGTGGCTCGGATAGTTTTATTTCTGACCTGGATGATGTGATTAATGGACAGAGAATTCAAATAAGTGTTTCCATCCTGATAGACTTTAAGCCAAGCAGGTCAGGAGACCTGATGGGAAGGCCACAAGGAAAACTGTCAAGACACAGGAGGCATGGAGCCTGGTGGATCTGCACTGAATTCTAGGAAGACTTGACCAACCTTGGGCAAAGTGCCTTGGGACTCCAGGCCTTAACATATTCACCCATGAGTAGGGAACTGGTTTTGATACAATCACGATCACACGTATTCCTGGGAGAACTGAATGTCTTATCCCAGGTATGACTAGACATCTGTCTTTTGCTGTGATGCCGTATCCTGTCCTCCAAAGAGAGGATGCCACTGTTTCAGGCAGCATAGGAGAGCTAAGAGCTGATAATGAATTTTAAGCCCAGGATTATGCTTCTGGCTCTAAACCTTCAACTCTCCTGTCTCAGCCCACAAGTAGATGAGACTCCAAGCCTCCGTCACCACTCCTGTAGTTATACTGTTTAAGATGTGAAGTCACGGAAGCAGATGGTTAAAAGTGAAATATTGAGGGTAACTTCTATGATTCTGTTTGCAAAACAAGTTTACTGACATGGCCTATTGCAGTTGCCTTAGACCAGATTGTTCGAAAGCCAAACTCTCTGCTGAGTCAGTTATTCACGCAGCAAACAGAAGGGGCACAATTAGGACCTTAAGTTACAATGACAGCGACTGAATACTAAGTGACACACATACAAAGGGATCTTGAAAAGGGGGGGGTATTGAGGAGTTCATGGGGTCCAATTGGGCACTGAGGGGGTGCATATGAACGAGGAGGGAGGGGTCTTTCCTGCAGAGAACTGAGAGCACATGCTTAGCGCCATGATTCCTGCCTCTGTCAGAGCAAGAGTGCACTCGAACGGGAGCCATTCCTGGGTTCAACATGGCAGAGCGCAGCAGACAACGAACTTATTGCCCCAAGTGTGATCAAGAGCCGACTCAGGGCTGACCGTAAGGCTGCCTCACACTCTGGCACGGCCATCTCCCTCTGAAGCCTGGCGATTCAGGCTGGGTTGGGATTGGGCTAGTTCTTAGAACAGTTGCCAAGGAGACAGTTGTGTAGGAAATCACTGTGGGGGTAAACACGCAGGGAATTTGGACTTCTATCCTAGGCCAAAAGGAGCCATGGAATTGTTTAAAGAAAAGGGAAGCATAGTTGTGTCTGGGTGTCTCAGCTTTAAAAGTGAGCGTAAAAAAGGATGATTTTGCAAGTGGAGATATCTATTTGCAGGTTATTACAATAATTCAAGTGTTAGATGATGTCAGCATAGGCTGGTTGGTGAGCAGTGTGGTTGGATGAAAGGAGATATGAGAAATCTGTTATATATGTGTGTGTGTGTGTGTGTGTGTGTGTGTGTGTGTGTGTGTATACACATACATATACATAATATATGTGTATGGTTTATCAAAATAGAGGGGGGTTTATGGCCCTGGCTATCGCGGAACACACTCTGTAGACTAAGCTGGCTTTGAACTCAGAGATCCACCTGATTCTGCTTCTTAAAGGTGTGTACCACCACATCTGGCCATGTGTGTGCCTCTTTTACTAGGGCTTAAACTTAGGGTCTTACACATACCAGTCAAGAGCTGTACCTCTGAGCTGCATCTTCAGCCTTCCTTTTGATTTTTAATTCTAGGAGAGGTTTCACTAAGTTACCCAAGCTGGTCTTGAGCTTCTGATCCTTTTTGCCTCAGCCCCCTGGGCTGTTGGAATTTCAGGCCTATACCACCAGAACCATTTTCACGTAAGCTTTATTTAGGAGGTAGAATCATAATAAGCAGTTAACTTTGCATCCTAGGACCTAAGTGATGTATTGAGTGTGATCTGTAAGATTCCATTTGGAAAACTATTTTACCTACATAGCCTCTTACAATCAGTTCAGAATAGTTGTTTCTGATAAATTGTCAGATGGCATCCATCTATCTGTACACCCTCTTTATCTATTATTTATCTATTTTTAGTCTGTCTATCATCTATCATCCCTATTTTATCTATCTATCTATCTATCTATCTATCTATCTATCTATCTATGCATCCACCTACCCATCGATCCATCTCTGGAAAACAGAAGGATTTCTTTGGTCCCCAGAAAAGAAGTGATGAGAAAGGCATAGGTAGCCAAGGGAATGGTGGCTCCTCCCAGATTTGCCCCAAACTCAGCCTTATTCCCTGAAGAAAGAGTATCCACCAAACTCAAATTCCTTCCCTCAATACAAAATGTGGGTCTATGAAGGGTATGGGGGTTGGTGCTAAATCAATTTCAAGTTTGAAATAAATAATATTATGTTAGATAATCCAAGGAGTGAAACAAAGAAAGAAAGGCTGTTATGCACTCTGTTGGAATTTAAATCTTTGTCACTTAGGCTAAAAAGAAAAATCTTTGATTAGCCTCTCAGTTTGCAAAAAGACCCCTGGTTACTCTGACTCATTGTATGGCAAAAGTCTGCCAGGCGGATGGTGAGTCTTTTGGGAGACTCTGTGATTTACTGGCCGTGTCCAGGGATGAACTCATGTTTTGTTTTTGACTCTCCAAGGTGCAGAATCTAGGCAAGAGGAGAGATACAAGAATCAGTAGTTAGGTAGGTGTAAGGATGGATGGATGGATCGATGGGTCGACAGATGCATGGATGGATTGTGTTGACTGGTAGATCTACTGAGAGAAAGGCACATAGAGCCTTCCATGAAAGAACACTGACCTGTAACGCACTATCTAGCCACACACATTCTTCCTCAAAGCAGGAAGCCTCTGGTTCTAGTCCCCGACACGTTCTCCAGGAGCATTGACCATCCCCCCTGGCCTTATAGTCTTCATGGTCACAGAACCCATGGCAGATCCTGGGGTAGAAGACTACCCCTAGTGTTTTGACCTTGCACGACACCTGTCTAATCCCCATATCTTTTCCCTCCCCACACCAAATAAGAAATAAGATTCATTTAATTATAGACCAAACCACGTACTCTTACTGACTCTGTTAACAGAGTCTCAGTTTTCCTTTGCCAATGCCCAAGACTAGGAAATCATAACTGAATGTTACTTCTCATTTGGCTTCCAGCCCCAGTCTGTGAACCCTTAAGCGCTCACCTCATCACCACCTTTGTCATCACTTCCACTACCATCACCTGTTTCAGCTTCTCATGAGCCAGGATCAATTGCTCCCAAATCTTTCTCCTTGATCTGCCTCCCCATCTCCATCCTAACAAAATATAGTAGCATCTCAGCAGAACTCATCCTTACAAATAGAACCCTTACAAAAAGCCAGAAAGAAGGCCACTTGCTCTGAATGAGCATAGCGCAGCAGGCTGTGCCGCACCCCTGTGATGTCCTTGAGGCAGCTGGAGCCTCACTCCAGCCACTGTGGTCCATGTCCTATGTTAGGCTGCCTGAAACGGAGGACTCCCAGATGATGTAGTGTGGCCCCTTAGTCCTCATTGGGAAATGGTTGTTCTGTGGCCTTGAAGCAGTGAGAATGAATTCCTTCCTCCAACTCTAGATCTCCGTATCACCTGTGCTTAGCACACCTCTGACATCGCCCCCAACAGTGACTCTCAGAAGCTGCTGCTGACAATATAAAGCTGATGGGACAATTTGGTGGATTCCCTAACAAGTTCAGTTCCATAGAAATAAGGTTACTGTGTAATCCAAATGCTGATTTCTGTACCCCTCCTGTTTGGTTGCAATCCTTATTCTGAGAATCTGTTGTCTCAATGTTGTATAAATTCTGCTCCTCAATTGTCCCCTTGTATGCCAATAAAGCAGCTTACAGCCAATTGATGATCAGGGGAAAGACTAGGGCTGGACTTCCTGTCTACCAGGGGAGGAGGAGTTAGAAGAGGAAGTGGGGGATTCAGCCACTGGCAGAGATGCAGGAGAGATGAAGAAGATTCACCCAGAGGGAAGAAAGAACTAAAAAGCAAGTAACTTGGGGATTTGGGCAGAGATGAAGTCAAGATAACAGAGAGGGTTAAGAACAGACTTAAACTGCTCAAGATTATGTTGCAAAGCCTTATAAACACATATAAAAGAGTCTCAATTATTTGCGTTAAGACATAAACTAAGAGAAAAAAAAACACAGTTATGAAAAAAAAAACCTCAAAACTTTAACAATCTCATTTTCCATCTCAATCTGTGGGGGTCGCACAATTTTTGTTGACTGTTGTGAGTAAACTTGTGACACCAATGACCGTTTAAGTATGTATGTTGTTTAGAATTTTTTATTTTAAGTAAAAAGCAGTTTGTTAGAACTCTGCATTTAAAAATCAGTTAAGGGCTGGCAAGATGGTTCTAGGGGACTCTTACTGAGAAAACTCAAGAGTTTAATCCCTGAGTCTCCATAAAGGCAGAAGTAAAATCAAAACCCACAAAGTTATCCTCTGACCTCTATGTGCACCCATGCTGTAGCACATATCCCCCATCCCAGTGCATGTACACACACACACACACACACACACACACACACACACACACACACAGAGTAAATTTTAAAAATTAATTAGCAGCCAGGCAGTGGTGCCTCATACCTTTAATCCCAGTACTAGGGAGCCAGAAGCAGAGGCAGAGGCAGGTGAATCTCTGTGAGTTCAAGGCCAGCCTGGTCTACAGATTGAGTCCCAAAAAGTAACTGAGCACACCAATTTAAAAAGCAGCAGCAGAGATTTGTTGGCTTAGTCCAGTAGAAGAGAAAAGGGTTATATGGAATTCAAGGATGGTTTGGCTTTATGTGTAATTACTTAAATCATCAAGGATTGGCTTTATTTTCTCTCATTGCTATGATACCTTTGTCTCCAGGGCAGTGGCAATATGGCTTGAGCAGTGTGTTATCTTCCAATCATAGACAAGTAGGTTGGTTGTGCTGGCTTTCCCCCAACAAATTCTGAAACTCTCTTTCTCACTTCCTTGGAAGCCCCAGCAACCTTTCCCATGGGAATCAGATGGGAAAATACTGTGTATTAGTTGATTGGCTTAATTAGCCATGGCCAGTCCTTGAGGAAGGGAATAGAGGCATCCAATCTAAGGATGGTTTGATCTCACATCTGATTGGTGTCAGATTTTGATTTCCTGCCTGCTACACAACAGAAGGAAAAAAAAGAAGGCTTATAGAGGGTTATCTTTTGTTTCCACTACAGTAAGGTTTTATATTTCCATCAGCCAGAATGCTTTTAATCTTTTTTTCTTTGCTTCTCTTTCTCTCTCTCTCTCTCTCTCTCTCTCTCTCTCTCTCTCTCTCTCTTTCTTTCTCTCTCTCTCTCTCTCTCTCTTCAGGGTGTCTCTGTGTACCTTTGGCTGTCCTGCACTCATTTTGTAAACCAGACTGGCCTTGAACTCATAGCGATCCACCTGCCTCCGCCTCCCTGAGTGCTGGGCTTACAGGCATGTGCTACTATACCCAGTTCTGAGTCCTTTCTAAAAGCTACAAGCTTTGCTGGCTTCTTGGCTATCGATTGCAATTATGCTGGTCTTGACTTTGAGGGTTACTGGAATAACGAAGCAGTAACCAGAATTGAAAAGCAGAAGGCTAAGCCAGTTCCCGAGCATTTTCAGGCTTAGAGTTAAAGCACTAATGGTGAGTACGTAGAATGCAAACCATTCAAATGACTGATTCCTAGCATCTAAGGAGGAACATATTTGCATTAAAAAGTAGGAGCGACCGGGAAGGGCCTTTCTTCCTTTGTGTGTGTGCATGCGTGCGTGTGTGTGTGTGTGTGTGTGTGTGTGTGTGTGTGTGTGTGTGTGTGTTGTTTGGGGGAAACTATGCTCCCTAGGCCTTCTGGGCTATGACATACTCCAGTTAATATTTGACTGTTGCTCTATAAGCTCAGAGTGAAGAGGTTTCCTCCACACAGTGTGCTCACACCCTTCTGTTTTTCTCTGTCTGGCTTTCTTGACTCTATCCTTTCCAAGAGAGTCTCTTCTGCCTCCAAACTAGGAGGGTGTGTTCACCGTTTGTCCTGAAGAGAGGGACTGGAGGAAATCTTCTGATACTATGCCGGTTGTATTGTCCATTTTCCAAAGTAGTTAAGAAAGAAGTGATGACGAGCTAGTCTCTGGAATGTTCTTCTGGCTTCAGACCTTCTTGAGCATGTACCTAGCTGCTTGTCTTTGACGTTTATAGGCAGGTAAGAAAGTTGGGGTTAGGGGCCAGAGAGATGGCTCAGGGGTTAAGACACTTACTGCTCTTGCAGAAGGCCTGGGTCAGTTCCCAGCACCCACTTCACTCACAACATCAGAAACTTCAGTTCCAGGGGATCCAGCACCCTCACCTGGCCTCCACAGGCACCAGGCACACATGCAGTGCACATAGGTACACATAGGCAAAACATTCAAACACATAAAATGAAAACGAATACATCTTTGCAAAAAAAGAAAAACCAGGAGTCGAAATGGGAAAGAAGGGGGCTTAGGTCACATGGTATCAGAGTGACATCACTCCTAAGGGAGAGACACAAGACAAGGTTACAGCCCTAACCGCAAAGCTGACCGTTGCACCTTGGTTCAGGTTTCCCACCTCACCCTCAGCGGACTGAAGGATTTTATATAGCACATTCACTTTCTAAGCACCTGTGTCCACCAGACTGCCCTTGATGGATATATCCTGATCTCTGGGTTTGGTTGACTGATGTCTCCATGGTAACCAGGAGTAAGGAGGGGATGTGGGGCCAGCTCAGTCCATTTGTCATCAATTGCCACTGTTTTGTTCCGCTTGGTGTGTGCTCTCAATTGTGTCCTGAGGCAGGCAAAGCATTGGTGGGGGTGTGGGGATGGGAGGAGGCTTGGGGGAAGGCTGCCTCACCTTCTGAAGCTAGGGTGGGCTCAGCGAATGAACTGCATCCAGAGAGAAGTGATGTGTGAACACCGTATTAGAACACCCATCTGCTCTGGGAGAATGCCTTTTTCTCTAACTCAGGTGTCATGTTCAGGAGGAAAGTTGCATTTGCGTCAAATGAAGGACTTTTGCCTTGTCCTGGGTGAATTAGGACACAGCATTAAGACACAACATTCCCATGACATAGAGTATGACATTGAATATGACATCTTTCTTATTCTGTGTTAGTATTTTAATTTAGAAAAAAAAATTTAAAGCCCTTGGGTTGCCCAGTACCACTCCTCACAACAGAGAATAAATTGACCACCCTCTTCTATGCTACTGGGCACTCCTTCCCAACACTCACAAAATGGCTGCCTCTCTGGTCAGGCATAAGTGCATCAAAGCAGGACTTGGTTGGAAATTGTTCTGGTTGGCCTGGCTTAGCAGGCACACTTGCCACTGTCCTGGGCCCAGGGAACTCACACATCCGAAGCTTGCCCTTGGAAAAGGCTCAGGATGAGACCTTTACCCTCACAGCAGGCTGGAGACATCCATACCATTGGCAACACATTGGCCCTGTTTGAGTCACTTATTTCTGTTTCTTCTGTCACATGGACTATTCTGGTGTCTTCCTCCTCTTCCTATTGGCTCTATCTCAGTCATCCTTTTTAGCTCTTTTCATTCCTGCCACTCTTTGTGTGTACACGTACGTACACGAGTGTGTTTGGATGCAAACGCCTGTGTGTGCATGAGTATGCGGAGGCCAGAGGACCACGTTGGTGTCTGTCAGGTATCAACCACTTTGGGAATTTGAGGCAGGGTCTCTCATTTGACCTGGAGTTCTCCAAGACAGTTGAGTTGCCGACTGAAGAGACCAAAGGATTTGCCTATGTCTGCCTCCTCAGCTCCAAGATTACAAATGCAGGCTACCACACCTGGCAGTTTATTTTATGTGGGGTGTGGTACTCAAACTCAGGTTCTCGTGTTCACAAGGTAAGCGCTTCATCATCCCCTGAGCCACCTCTTCAGCTCTCCTGCTGCTGTTTAAGCTTTTGGTACCATCCACGGATCTCGGCCGTCCGTCCTTTCCTGTCTCTCTTCCGTCTTTCCACACCTGCAGCTGTGGGGTCTGAGGCTTTACGATTACCCTGCCATGGGTCCAGGTCATTCCTAAGCAAATGGCCTGACAGGCAGCACCCAGAGCAAGGACTCTCAGGCTACGCCAAACAAGCTAGGCTGTCACAGGAAATTCTCCCCTGCTGAGTTCTGCAGTTATATCAACAGCTTTAGCCTTCAAATCTTAGCATCTTCTCTAGTTACTCCCCCAGAGACTCCGAGCGCCCTTTGCCTTGTCTTTCTCGGGTCCTCTTTTTTCATCCTCCACCCTCCCGTCTCCCCGTCTCAGCACACTCTTCCCCTTCCCTCACCTGGCCCGGGGCCCAGTGCCTTTTCTGTTTCTCTCCCTTTGCTCCATCCTCCCTGCTTTCTCTGCCAAGTCATGATCTACGCAGAAACTTTCATGGCTCCTGAGTCCCTTGGAAATCAGTCTGGTCTCAGCTTTACGTTCCACAAGGAGGCCACCAGATGCGCCTTCTGACTCTAGCTGTCCTTTTCTTAAAGTGCACTCATTGGCTAAGACATCTGGGCCATGCAGATGGCGGCTGGGTCTGTAGGAAGGCACACCCTTCAGCGGCAACTTGCTGAACCAAGTTTGAAGGGGCATTTTCAGTAGGTCATTCTACATCCAGGGTGTTACCTTGAGGAAATAAGCCATGCACAGAGAAGCACAGTATGGTTTTATTTGACTATTGCTTAAATAATTAGGAAAGAGAAAAATGGCAGCTGATACTGTCATCATGCTGCTCTTGTTTAGGCAGCCATATTGTTGAAATATCATGGGTGAGTTTTCCCCGTCGTGCCTAGAGGACGCTACCTCACAACAGGTATCTTGGGCCATTGGCTCCTACAGTCCTTCGGCATTTTTACCACTCACAGGTCTCTGTAATAGTCTCCAGCCCTTGCAAAGGGCTCCAGCGTCCCTTGCAAAGAGATGCTTCTTTGATGAGACATGAGAGGGACATGATCTGTGGGTATCAGAGCGAGCATTTGGAGCACAGTTAGACAGTGTATTTGTTTAAGGAAATGGCAGTAGCAGGTTCTCTTCTAGGGTCTATAAGCTCCCCGTGGGTAGTTGGCTAGATTTACAGTAGCAGTCATGAGTTCCTTCCTAGTGAGTGTGTCTACTGGGGAAATTCCACGCAACCCTATCTCTAGACAGAGAATTACAGGTGCTCAGTGACTGCTGAGAGCGAGACAGTTAGTCTCCTCCAGGGAGGAGCTCCCAAATAGGATTCCAGGCTCAATTCTAAGTGGGATCAATTGTGTGTGTGTGTGTGTGTGTGTGTGTATGTGTGTGTGTGTGTGTGTATGTGTGTGTGTGTTTAAGAGAGAGAGAGAGAGCACATTGAGCTGGGCTGGTCAGCTGGTAAAGGTACCTGGTATTCAAGTCTACCAACCTGAGTTTGAACTCTGGAACTCACATAAACGCAGATGGAGAGAATTCATTTCATAAAAGTGTGCTCCGATTTCCACACGCACCCACATCACAATGCGCGCTCGCGCGCGCGCACGCGCGCACACACCCACCCACCCACACACACACTTTTTCCCCAAAAGAAGAAAAAGAGGAGGAGCTAGAGAGATTGCTCAGCAGTTAAGAGCACTGGCTGCTCTCCCAGAAAGCCTAGGTTCAGTTCCCAGAGCCTACATTGTCTGTCACTCAACCATCTGTTACTCCAGTTTCATGGGCTCTGACAAGTTCTTCTGGCCTCTGTGGGCATTTTATGCCCGTGGTACATTGATATGCATGCAGGCAAGACACTCATATATATACAAATAGAAATTTTAGAAACAAGAAAAATAAGACAGAAAGAAAAACCTGCCAGTGTCCAATAATATCAATATGTTAAAACAGTAGGAAACCATTTAAAAACAATAGCTATTTACTGATGTGTAAAAGTATTTCTGGTACTTTTTTTATGTCCAAATTACAGTGATAGGTAGTGTTTGTAATACTTGTATCATTTATATGCATAAAGAGAGAGATTAATTCTAGAGGGTGTGCATATATATATGTGTGGTGTGTGCAAATGTATATATATGTATATGTGTATGAATCTGTATATCTGTGTTTATAAGTATGTGTGTATGCATATGTATGTATGAACACATGTAAGTATGTATGTATGTGTGTGGGAATGTGTATATGTGTGTCTATGTGAGCATGCATGTGTGTATATGTATAGGTGTGTGCATGTGTGTTTATGTGTATATTCATATGTGTATGCATATGTGTATATATAGGCATGTGTGCATGTAGGGACATGTGTATATGCATGTGTTTATATGTGTGTAAGAGTATGCATATGTGTGTATGTGTATAGGCACTGTGTGTACTTGTGTATGTGTGCATATGTGTGTGTATGTGTATATATGCTACTAGCCTAATGATAGCTAGTGGTTTCATTTTAAACAATTCTGTCATATAGTAGACCAACTCTACAAAGTAATAAATAGTAAATTTACAGGGTGCTGAAGCAAAGCAATTTAAAGGATATTAAAAAATAATAACATCCTGTCCTCTTCAGCCCATGGCTTGTGCTACTCTCATCACTGTGCCCGTAAGTTGCACAGGTCCACTCGGCAGCCAAGCCTTCTCCATCCTAAGTACGTTTAGCTTTCTTCTGCGAGGGAGGAGGGTTTCGTCATGGGTGCAGCCAGAGGATCAGGGTTTGCTTCCCCCTCCCTACTAAGCCAGTGTCCTCTGCAGCTGAAGCAGGGGTGATGTGTTGAGGGCACGAGCACCGGGTGAGAGTTGGACATCGGTGGGAAAAGCATTTCGGGAACGGCAAAGCCCTGTGTGGTGTCAGGGACTGTGATTCATGGGCTTCACTGAAGGACCCCTGAGGTTCACACTGTGGACTGTTGCCATGTGAGGCCCTGGCGCCTTTTCAGCCTCAGCCTAGTGTGGAAGCCGCCCAGGCTGCACAGGGTTGGAGCCTGATGCAGACTGGCTGTGCAGATGAAGAGAAGATAGCCCTTCTCCACTGCCCCGAGCACTTCCTGTGCTTCTGAAGCATTGCTTTAACCCTGGAAGTCCAGGATAAGATGCCCGGTGTGTCAAGCAAGCTTTATCTGATGGTAACGTGGAGACGTCAGAGCTGCCTTGACCCTCTTTAGGATCTGAGCAGACCCTAGGATCTAGATCCTTTGGTGTAGCTGCATTTTCCATCAGAGCCTTGTCTGGAGATTGAACGTGTGTGTGTGTGTGTGTGTGTGTGTGTGTGTGTGTGTGTGTGTGTGTGTGTTTACAAGACAGGGCCTACTCATGTATTTTAAAGTGAGCCAAGACCCAAATCCACCTACTCAGGCCCTCAACAGTTTGAGTGGGAAGAAAGAAAGAGTCTGGGAAAATGTATGCTGTGACCAGAGATAGATAGATGCCAGGCACGCAGAGCAAGGCTGCATGCCTCACTTATTTCAGTCTGCTCACTGCCCATGGCAGAAAGCGTGGCAGCGGCCTGGAGATGGCCTTTTGGGAGTATTGGAGATGAACTGTAATCCAGGAAGCCTTGAAAACATGGGGGGGGGGCGTGAGAGCCCCGACCCGTTTGCCGCAGCTGGGTTTGGCCAGCCCGGCGGAACCTGTCAACAGCTAGCATGTGAGGTCAGATGGGGCTGGAGGGCTCCTTACTATCACTAGAGCTTGTATCTCAACCTCTTGAGTCATCTATGATGAAACCCTTTATCAGCCTGGGAGGAGGCAGCCTCGGGGGAATAAGACTGCAGTGGAGGGCCTCATTTTGAGTAAGGCCACATCCGGAAGGACTGGCCAGGATGACTTAGCCCTAGTCCACGCTCCAAGATAACTAAACAAGTTTGCTGGAGGGAGTTACTTAGTGACAGCGGCAAAGCCGAGCTCGCTTAACACTTTGAATACCAGGCTGTACCAGCCGTCCTGAGCTGCTGCTTCTTCTTCGTCGTCTTCTCCTCTCGGAGCCTCCGCCACCTTACTCTTCAGAAAGAATGCCCAATGAAGGGTGAGGCACCCGCCTTCTGTGGAGGGATGGGAGGAAGGCTGCTTCTAAGACTGGGAGTGATAACCCGGCAGGGGGAATGGGAGCTTTCTCACAGATGTTCTAGAAAAAGAAACATTTGGTAACCTCCAACAGGATGCTGGGGCGATAGGCAGAAGAGAGAATGCCCTGTACCTTGTGTCTGGGGGGGGGGCTTCAAGGCCACCCTGGGTTGCATGGAGGAGAGGCTGGCCTTTTGGAACCACCCTGTGAGTGGCAGGAAGGTGCTAGCCACCCCAGATAGTTATCCTGGCATTGGAATGATAAGGGAGGCTGGAATTTTGAGTATAGCCTTGAAAGAATTTTTCAGTCCACTGTAGGCCTGGGGTGGAAATAATGTAGGAGGATGGAACAAGAAAAAGAGAGAGAGAGAAAAAAAGAGTCTGTTGTGTGTAAATTGCTACTGGAATGCCAAAGGAGAAAAGATATGTCCAATAGTGATAGTGCTCCTGGGCTTGTTTTCTGTCTTCTCAATCCACATCCCTGACTCAAGTGTATCTAGAAGTGACCCCAAAGGACCAACCTCATAAGGACTGCAAGAGGAGCCCCGACCCCGTAGAAAATGAGGGAAGGGCAGCACAGGACCCTGGGGATCTGGTGACCCACCCACGTCAGGCTACCATCACGATGCTGGGAGAACCATTGGTTGTTGGCCACTTCAGGTGAGGACTGTACGCATTTGGAGTCACTGCCAAGATCTCCCATAGAACCCTGAAGACAGTGTTTCTCACAGAAGGCTTTGGTCTAGCTCATGTTTCCTTCTCCCTAAGGAGATTCAAGGGATGTAGCATGAATGCATGAAGAAATGAGATATTTGATTCCCCAGCGCTGTATATCCCAGGCATGGTACACACATGCCTGAAATATTAGCCCTGAGGAAGTGGAGGCAGGTGATTCGGGATTCACTTCAAGGTTCTAAGTCGGCTTGAGATACGTGAGACTCTTTCTCAAAAACAAAACAAAACAAACAAACAAACAACAACAACAAAATGTTTAAGAGAGGAACTAGAAAGACAGCTGCCCGGTTAAGCGCATGTAGTGTTCTCATAGAGGACCGCAGTTTGTTCCCAGCATCCATGCCAGGCGGTACACAAAGATGTATAAGTCCATCTGCAGGGAATCCAGTACCTCTAGGCTCCGTGGACACCTGTTCTTAGGTGCACATACCCACATACATGCACATCATTTAAAATGAATCTTTTTTAAAGGAACATTTGGCTTCAAATGTCATGCAAGTAACCCAGCTGGCAGTTTTTTTGAAAACCTGAGTTGTTTTCCTTTGAGTTTTAAGTGTGCCCCCTTTCCAGTGTCCATTTTACCAAGGAGCAAGAGGAAGAGCCAGAGTTGGTTCTCCACACCAGACCTTTGAGTCCTGTTCCTCCTGTGAGCCATTCATGGTGAAGTCTGTTGATTTAGAGCTGTCAATAATTTCATCACAGAGGTGGTGGTAATGTGCTAGGCTAGACCTGGTGAATCCCAGCTACGCCTAAGGGTGAGGCAGGAAAAATCACAAACTCAGGTCCTGCCAGGCAGGGCTACAGAGTGAATTCAAGGCCAGCCAGGTCAATTTAGTGAAACCTGTCTCAAAAGAAGAACTCAAAAAACCAGAGGTAGATCTCTTACCTCGTGGGTGGGAGACCCTAGGTTCGGACCCCAGGACTGCAAGAAAAGAAAAGAGGGGATGTGCTGGCAAGACTCTACTAGCCTTAGGCCAGTGATAGAAGCCAGGCCAGCCAAGAAGATCCATTCATTTCTTTTTGTGGTCACCTGAGTGTTGCCAGTCACCTGGACTGATGGGGCTGTGACTGCAAAGGGTGCACCCAGCTGGGGCTCTGGGATCAGTGGTCTTTGTGTTCTGAGAACTGGAGGTGACTGGAGAAATATGTAATACAATGTCACAGGCCCCTTCCACATAGCTACAGGAAAGAGGGAATCCTGGAAGATGTCTCCCAAATTGCCCCTGGCACTTTAAGCTAATCAGAGATGTGAGGGGGTGGGGGGCAAGACACTGGTGACCTGACCTGGAAATACATTTCAGTGAAAGCTCAGATAGTGAGTTTTGTGGGGGATGGGGGAGAAAAGGGGGAGGGGAGAGAGCACCAGCCCATTTGGCCCAGAGTCCTGAAGGACACTGGCTCTCTGGCTGGGGCTTAAAGAGAAGAGTAAAGGAAAAATGAAAGCTCAGAGATAGATACCCCAAGTGTGACACCTGCCCATGGTCAGTTCTCCTCTCCCCATCTGGAGAGTCAGCTTCCAGTTTGGAAGCTCTGAGGACTCCTGTGTTTTGTATGAATAAGGAAAGCTGTTTCCCTAACACCCCTTCAATCAATCAATCAATCAATCAATCAATCAATAAAACACTGTTGTATCATTTTACAGATGCTGCTTGGGATGAACAAACAAACATTTCAAGCTCTGGCTTTTTTTTTCCTCTTTAATAATATTTTTATTAATTCTATGAGAACTTCATATGTATTTTGATATTCACCCTTTTCCCCACAACTTATCCCAGATCTGCTGCCATCTGCCCCCTTGCTCGCCCAACTTTGTATTCTCTCTCTCTCTCTCTCTCTCTCTCTCTCTCTCTCTCTCTCTCTCTCTCTCTTTCTGCTCTGTCTTTTTTCTTAAACCTATGAAATCCAACTTGTGCTGCTCAAATACTCTTGGGTATGGGGCCTGCACTGGAACATGGTCAAAATACTAGGAGTCACACCCCTAAAGAAAACTGCCTCTCCCTCTCCCAGAAGCTATCAATTGCCGGGAGCTCCCTAGCCAGGGTTGACACTTATGCCTGCTCCCCTGCTGCATGCTGGGACTTTGTTTAGCTTGAACTTAAACAGCTCTTGTGTGTTGTTATATCACTGTGAGTTCTTCTGCGCAACTACCTTGCTGTGTTCAGAAAATACTACTTCCTGGTAGTCGCCTCCCCTCTTTCTCTTACAGTTTTTCCACTTCTCTGTAAAAAAAAACCAAAACAACAACAACAAAAAAAACCACCTGAGCTTTGGGAGTAAGTGGGGCTGAGCCCTCCACAGTTTCTTATTTTCTGCACATTGACCGTTATGCCACCTACTGCAAAATGAAGCTTTTCTGATGCAATAGCCTCCAGGGATAGCAATTAGTCATTAGGAGTCATTTCAATATTGTGTTCATTTAACAGGATCAGAATAGCAGGTTCTTCCTTAGGGCAATGATATATCTAAGCTCAGGCTCTCGGCCCTGATAACTGTACCAGGTATGGGTTCCATCTCACAAGCAGGCTTTAAATCCACTCAGAAGTAGATGGTTACTCCCGTAACGTGCCTGCCACTATTGCATCAGTAAGCAGATCTTGCCAGGACAGTCTTTACTGCAGCTCTCAGGGTCTGCAGTTATGTAGGATTGGTGACTTGCATTTTCCTGGTAGTATGCATAGGGTTTCCTAGCACTTTGAAATCTAGTCAGTAGGAATGAAGCTTCTAGGTCAGTACCAGTTTGATTTCTTCATGTTCTGCGGCTCGGTTCAATTTTGTGACGTCCTCAGCAACAGAGTCTTACTGTCAAATTCTGGAGGGCAACCAAGAGCAATGTCAACACCCTATAATGATTGGGAGCCCTATGGGGTCCCACTAGCCAACTGTTTAAAAAGAGGTAAAACATTCTGGGTACTGTTTTTCCCCCCATTCAAAATCAGCTCAGAAGGCAGGAAGTGAGGAGCAATAGAGGGTTTCAGCGGTGGAGAGATCCCTCTAGCGTGTTTTCATTATTCCTACCACTGTTGCCTGTAACTACAACAACAAGCTACAATCATCACCATTACCACCGTCCTTGCCACCACCACCGTCATTACCATCGTCACCACATTATTAGCATCAACACTATCACTTCTACCGTTGTCACCACCATCATCACTACCACCCATCACCTCCGTCACCACCTTGTCCGTCACCATCACCGTTAACATCGTCACTAATGCCGTCATACAATCACCATCCATAACACTCATCACCTTTGTCATCAAAAATCACCGTCATGTCCATCACCCTTACACCGTCACTGCCACTGTATCACCATGGTGTACAATACCCATCACCTTCACCATTGCCACCACCATCGTTATCACCCCCTCTTACCATCATCATAACCATCGCCTGTAATACCCAGCACCTCCCCCATCCTGCCATAGCCACAGCCACCATTGCATCACCGCCATCTGTTACACCCATCACCTCCACTGTTTTTTTTTTGTTTTGTTTTGTTTTGTTTTTGTTTTTCGAGACAGGGTCTCTCTGTGTAGCCTTGGCTGTCCTGGACTCGCTTTGTAGACCAGGCTGGCCTCGAACTCACAGTGATCCGCCTACCTCTGCCTCCCGAGTGCTGGGATTAAAGGCGTGCGCCACCACGCCCGGCTATCACCTCCACTGTTATCCCTGCCATTCATAACACTTAACCACTGCCACCACCGTCACCATGATCATCGCCAACATCCTATCATCTCTACCAGCAACACTCCCAGTGCTGTAAATACTTTTAATCTCCCGACGTCTTCTTACAGCCACCAGGAAGCCCTTAGAAACTCCGAAGTCAAGGGCTGATGATCCTGTCCAGACGATGCACGCCAGATTGTTGAACAGATGGGACTGAAGGTGAGTCCTGGGGCAATCTCAAAGCTTTTGGAAAGAGGTCATTTAACACAAAGTTACCAACCTTGTGGAAAGCATCTGTTCTCACCCACCAGTTATTGTCACAGTTACCTTGTGAAAAAATCCCATCTCTCTGTAGCCCTGCTATCATATACGTAAAATGGATGCAATCAGGACCCGAGGCCATGATAGAGTCTAAAGCAGAAAACACATGCAAAATGCCCACATCATTATTTGACTTATAGAAGATGCTCAGACACACTTCCTCTGTCCCTTCTTCAGTTCTTCTCTCTTCTCTTCTTTGCTCTTTCCGTTTTCTTTCTTCTCACCATTCCTAGATCTTAGGTCATCGTTGTTTCCAAACTTTCTTTCTTTCTTTTACTTTTACCTGCATTTACTTTTATGCTGAATTTATTCCTGTGCTATCAGTTTTTGTTTCTTCACTTTCTTTTTCTTCTGTGCCACCTCCTGTTGGCCTGATGTCTTTTGATGCTAATTAACAAGAGGCCATCACACCTGGGCAGGGCAAATGAGATAGGCATGGCTAAGGTTTCCCAGCATGGGGAGACAGAGAGAATCTTGGGAAGAAGAGAGACCCGAGAGGAGAGAGGAGAGGAAAAGGCTTCCATGGGTTAGACGGAAGAGAAGCACATGACATGCGGGGATGGAGAGTTGGCCCAGATGAAGAACATTAGCAAGTATTTGGGATTATGGATGGGAGGTAGCTTGACAGAAATTATTAGAAGCAGATGGCATGGGATTAGGGCAGGTATCACATATTTACCCCACTATGGGAAGTAGCTTACGGGATTAATATCTGCCCTGCCCTAGGTTAACTGAGACTATTTTAAAATACAACAGGTGTCCATGTTCTTAAAATGAACATGAAGATTTGAACCTCTTGGTTTGCATGATTTTGTAGGGTTTTCTGAGTCAAGCGAGTAGTGAACCATTGTCACAGGTCACCTTTGGCCGCTTATAGGAAGAGCCATTTCCAAACTTTCAACTCAGAGACCCATCTCTATAGGATGATGTCAAGTGTTCGGTTCAACTATTCCTTTAGACCGTGTCATCTATGCTTTCACTATCATCACACACTCGCCATATTCTCCAGGAAGAAGGAAACTAACTCAACATGAAAAATGATGCGGACAAGGGCCAGGGCCGAGAGAGGAAGGTTCAGTTCTTCCTGCGAACAGTGCCAGGCTCCATGTGAGGGGCTAATGTGAAGGTTGAACCTGAATTTTGTGTTCTGCGGGGGAGCTTGTGGGGGGGGGGCAGCAGGCAGGGGGAAGGCTGAGTTTTCTTGAAACAACTAGCCAACTTTGTCCTGCAGCTGCTCGCTGGAGAGCTGGCTCCGGAATGCTGTTTGCTTTGGCCAGATGTACTACACGGAAACAGTAGTAGGACAATGTCAGGGGAGTGGTGGGGACAGAGCAGAAGGGGCCCTGTACACTTTCAACAGAGAGAAGCGTTTCTTTATGGGTGGCTTCAGTCCCCCTGGGCAGCCTCAAACTGTGACTTGAACTCATAACACTGACATAGGAGCAGAGTATAGTGGGGGACAGCAGCCGTCTACACGTGTTGCGGAAAAGTGGGTGGAGTGCCTTCGGGAAGTTGAGCAAGGGTCAGGGAGAACAAGGCTTTGGTTTGCTTGGCCTGTCTCATTTGGGTTGAATTTTCATGAGATGGTAATGAGCTATGGTTAGTGGCAGATTGATCTGAGGATCCTGAACTAGGGTTGGGAGCAGCATGGCCGGGAGTCGGTCTTAGTGGCTGCAAATCCAACAGCAGCATCCAGCTGTCTCTCTTGCCCTATGAACTCTATTGCAGTAGTAGAAGAAGTCAGATTTGCCGAGCACTGGGCACTGCTATAAGAAAACTAAGTGCTGACATCACCTCATGCAAACATTCAATCTTTTCTTCCTCTTTTTTTATTTTTAAATTAATTCATTTATTTTGAGATAAAAATCTCACTATGTGGCCAAGGATGACCAAGCTCTGTTTGGTATAGGTATATGCCACCGTGCCTGGTTTATTGAAGTCTAGGGACCAAACTTCATATGTAGTAGGCAAGCATTACCAACTGAACTGCATCCCCAATTTCAACATATTCGAGCTTTAAAAATAAAGAGTGAGAGATAAACTACAGAGGAAGCTCTGTCTATCCAAAGCCTTGCCAGCCTTGCTGATGCTTTAGAGAGTGGTAATGGCTGACTTCCTAGCAAGTTTTCTAATGACGACCCAAGAGTGGGACCAATGAGGCTAAAGATAGCACACATGATCACACAAAGGGGAGGAGTTGCCACGTTGGCTTTAATCTTGGGCTCTGTCCTCATGAGCAATCCTGAAAGGCAAGAGCCTTCCATGGGAGCTTGGTCAACTGATAGGATCCTGGATT
Organism: Acomys minous; assembly: GCF_964271855.1. Classification (NCBI taxonomy): domain Eukaryota; kingdom Metazoa; phylum Chordata; class Mammalia; order Rodentia; family Muridae; genus Acomys; species Acomys minous. Next base: position 104,698,382 of record NC_140493.1, on the reverse strand, counting down.
GTGAGAGGCCCTCCTCTAGAAGACAATAAATCTCTGTGTGTTTTGTTGTACACTCACTATCTCTGACACACTCTCTTCTGCCTCAGTTTCCCCAGTATTGGGGTAACGGGCTTGAGGTACTGTACTGGCCAGGAGTCAGGAAGCTAAAGTCCTAATTTCATGTTACTTTAACTGATTTTTTTTTTCACATAGAGCCACATAGATTGTCCTCAAACTCTCAGCAATCCTCCAGAGCACCAGGATTATAACTTGATCCTCCATACTGTGTTAAAAATTCACGGTGTATAAAGAATATGAAACAACTAAGGGCTCTGGGGGAGTTTAATACTGGAGTAGGTTCCACAGCTTCCCAGGGTTGGAACTGGCACTCTATCCAGATTCTGAGTTTACTAGTGTATCGTTGTGGTCGGGTTTCCTGCCTCCTTCACCACGATGCCCAGATACTGGGAAGTGACCAGGTAGTTCGATACAGGAGAGGAGAGGGGCAGTTTCAGAAGCCAGCCAGGCTCCAAGGGTCTTAGGATCTGTCCCTTTTTTCTCTCTCTCGAGCCTAGCCTCCTGTCAGGACAGGATCTATAAAGGCTGTTTCTATGAACCATGCCCTGGTATACATCCATAAAGGACTGGCCAGTATCTAATGTGACAGTTCTCAACCTGTGGGTCACAACCCTTTTGGGAATCAAACAAAACCTTTCATAGGGGTCCCCATATTAGATTTCCTGCACATCAGATATTTACATTATGATTCATAACAGGAGCAAAATTACAGTTATGAAGTGGCAAGAAAAAGAATTTTATGGTTGTGGGGAGCAGTATTAAAGGGTTGCAACTTTAGGGAAGGTATAGAGCCACTGACTTCAGTGGCTAGCAGAAACCATGGTGGACTAGTTGATGAACTGGACAGACACTCCTCTCTCTGCATAGGCCTTCCTAGTCTAATCTCTTCTCCACCCCCTCCCCCTCCCCCTGCCCTACCCTCACCCACCAATGCCCATCACTGCCATAGAAACCCCTTCAGCAAACATTACCACAAGCTAACTGGATCCTACTCTATCTGACTTGCAGCCTCATCCCGGTATTTGGTGAGGCCTACCCTTAGGTGCCTGGCACCCCAGCAGGGATTTATAGAGAATTCCAGAAGTGGGAGTGGTCTGGGAATACTTTGTGTCCCACCTCCCCTCCTTCCTAGGAGGGAGAATGGGACGTTGGATAGGCTCGCCTCCCTGCCAGGGCTCCGCATCCCTCTTATGTATCCTTTTCACTTGGACCAGTATATAAAGAGCTATTTTAGGTGTCCGAGCTTCTAAGCAGTAGAAGTTGAACAAAACTACTGCGCCTGGGACAAATCCTCAACCTTAATCTTGGCCCTTGAAGTGAGGGCTGTTTGAATACGAGGTGCTGTTTATGCAAATCCCATGCAAATCAGGGCAACTGGATTAACTGAAAGGTTGGGGAGGTAGAGAAAACTCCCATGCTTCTTAGCACTGGGGCTGGCTTCAGGGCTTCATGATGTGGGGTTTTGTTTTTTAAGTGTCATCTTGTGTCTTTTTGAAAGTCCTGCACCAGCAGCCTCAAGCAGGGACAATGTCGCTGTCCCAACTTGGCTCTTTGCATCTGCGGAGCCTGTGGGTGAAAAGGGAGGTTTGTTTTAAAGTCTGTCAACAGGGCCCTCTTTCGAGTCCACCACACCTTAAACAGGCTGGCCAAGGTTTCTGCAGGGAGTAAGTGCGGGGCCAGCAACAGGAAAGGCTCTCTCTAGGGACTCTGGCTTAGTGGAGATCAGGGGGTCTCACCAAAACAAGGACAGCAGCAGCAGCAACAGCAGCAGCAGCATCCCCATTGGGGTGGGAATCCTCTGTGTTAGAACTGAATATCCTATTTGGAAACACAGCCAGTTGCCATTTGACATCCTTGGAGACTTGGGCTCAGCCTCTCAGCTTGCATATTTATGCAAAACAAAATGCAAATGAGCCCATTGAACTCTTTGTCTCTGCCCTGCCAGGCTGGAATCCTGGGTCCCTGACAGTATCTTCTATGCCTTTGTCCTCTCCTAAAGAGCTTTTTTTTTTTCAAAGTAGGACACGGCATCCCTGAAGGCTCTCCTTCGTGACATTCAACTCAATCACTGTGTTTACTGAGATCCTACTAAATGCCAAGGACCACAGTCGGTTGCAAAGAAGTAGAAGGAGAAAGTCAAGTGATGGTCCCTGAAGAGTTCATGAGATCTTATGAGACTTTCAGTTCTGTGCCGTCTCATAATTAGTCATTGGACAGGCAGGCATTAGGCGCCTTCTGCATGCCAAGCTAGCAGCTCAGCACTGGGATCCATTAGGAGAGGGTTCTGCCCTTGCCTTCCATCGTAGCGCAAGAGATGGACAAAAAAACGAGGCGATGTGTACAAGAGTGGGTATCTGCAAATAGTGATACTGACAAACAAGAAAATAAATAGGGAGGCACTTTATTATGACCGTCATGTGAGCAGACCTAGGTAGGTAAGTATTAAGAATTGTTAAATCCCATTTTTGAAATTAATTTAAAGCAGCCGCAAAGAGAACAAAGGGAAGATGATCTTTTTTTTTGCTTGTTATTTATGTTTCCCACTGTTTGTCTTAAGTAGTTTGATAATTCCATTAGTCAAGGAATCCCATTATCCGTGTGTGTGTGTGTGTGTGTGTGTGTGTGTGTGTGTGTGTGTGTTGGGAGGGTGTTGTATGTGTCAATATGAAAGGAAGATGATATAATATTGCTCCTTGGGTACTGCCAATCTTTTTGGTTTTGGGGGGTGTTGACCTAGGTCCCTCCAATTCAAGGTTCCACTTGTCTCCTCGCCCCATAACTGCAGTTATTAGTACCTACATACTACACCAGCCTTTTTATTTTTTTCTTTGGATGTGTGTGTAAGTGTGTGCATGCATGTTCACATGGGTGTGTGTGTGTGTGTGTGTGTGTGTGTGTGTGTGTGTGTGTGTGTATGTACATGTACGTACGTACATGGGGAGGCCCAAAGTTGTTATGAGAAATTTTCCATCAGCCTTTCACCTTCGTTGAGTCAGAGTCTGTCAATCAAACCCAGAGCTCCCCGATACTCTAGCTAGATTGCTACGGGGATGCTTGTGTGGTGTAATTATAGTAGGTACAGCGTACCCACCCCTCCACCCCCCAACCCTCGTCAGGGTCCTCTTACTTCTGCAGCAAATGACTTAGCCATTGGACATCGTCCCTGCTCCACTTCCCTTTTAATATGATTTCTGAAGACTGATCCCGGAACTCAAGACGCCAAGATGTACATAGGTTGAGGTTGGGCACATGATGGGAGCTACCGACAAGAAAGTCAGAGTTGGTTTATTTCTAGAGCTTGAAGTACGCACTGACCTTGCACCAGAATCTGACACAGCCCTACGTGCCTCCCGCTGTTTCCTGAAGCCATCAGCTCCAGTGAGGTGAGATCTTGGAAACTCCTGGAAGACATGGGAAGGGACTCTTCTGTGGGGCCAAGAACTGTGTGCAGACCTGGCAGTTCAGGGACAGCTGCAGCGTATGGCAAACCCTTGAAGCCATCTTGCTGCTAGTGTCCTCACTTTCCACACATCTGTCAGGCTGATGTTGCATAGGTGGGTTTCTGGACAGAGTAAAGATGTATTTTGCTTATTTCGCTAATGTATTTTTTACTTTTCAATTTAAAAGTTATATTTATTGTAGCACGTGTGTGTGTGTGTGTGTGTGTGTGTGTGTGTGTGTGTGTGTGTGTATGCATGTATGTGCAGGCATGTGTGCATGTGGCTACAGTGTATTTAGAGTATATGTTGAGGTCAGCAGACAGTTTTCAGGAATCAGTTTTCTCCTTCCTGCATGTGGAGGCCTTTCTTGTCTATGAGCTTTCCTTTTTGGTGATTCTCCAGTCTCCCAAAGGGATGCTGGGGTTTCAGGAGTGCGCTCCCACATCCAGTTTCCTAATGTGGATTCTCAGATTGTCAGACTTACACAGCTAGTAGCTAATGCTTTTGGCCACTGAGCAGTGTCCTCGGCCTGGTGTATTGCAGGCTGGCATCAAGCTTGCTGTGTAGCCAACGCTCATGAGCTCCAGCTTCTCCTGCCGCCATCCTTCCTGTGCTGGGAAGATCGCTAGTCACACCACCACACCCAGTTTATGCAGTACTGGTGCTCTAGCCCAGGGCTTTGGCATGCTGGGTAAGCTCTCCTCAAACTGAGCCTCCTCACCAGCCTACAGGAGCGCTTGCTGCTCTCCTAATCACATGATTCTTCAGCGTAGGCAAACAAATGCACACTAACCAATGAGCAAGAGGAGTAACATACAAAGAGACAGAACGTGGAATTGGTTAAGAGCTTGAGTGCAGGTGCCTTTGGGCAGAAACGGGAATCTCAACGCTGTCCACTCACTGTATGGAATGAATCCAGCTGCCAAGTTTGTCTCTACATGTGTGTGCGATGGATGAAGAACAGTGTATTCTTCAGGGAAGTTGTGAGGCTTCCCTGGTTCTATGCAGGTCACGTGACTCTTATAGAGGCTCCAGGTTAGATTTCCAACAGCCAGGAGCTCGCAATGTTTAGTAACTCCAGGTCCAGGGGACCTGACACCCTTTTCTGACTCCATGGGAACTAGGCACACATGTAGTACACATACATACATCCAGATAAAACACTCATACACAATAAATAAACACACACATATATACATATGTATATATACATATATATATATGTATATATACACACACACATATACATTTTTTAAGTGACATGAGGGACTGGCTGGCCAGATGGCCAGAATATAGCCATCTTTCAGCAAATCCCATCTCTGATCATGTCACTTTAAAGTTTTTTTCTCAAGTTTTATTTTTTTAAGCCACATTCAAATGTGTTTATCTTGGGTGCTTGTATGAATGTTGGCATGATACAGCGTTTGTGCATGTGGAGGTCAGAGGACAGCTTTTAGGAGTTGTTTCTCTTCTTCCACCATACAGCTCACAGGGACCGAACTCAGGACTTCAGGTTTGGCAGCAAGCACCTTTACTCTCTGGCCAGCCTCTTGTGTCACTTTTTTTTTTTTGGTATGTATATGAGTGTTTTTGCCTGAATGCATGTATGTGTGCCATATGCACGCCTGGTTCCCATGGAGTCAGAAAGGGCTGCCAAGTCCCCTGGAACTGGAGTTACCAATAGTTACGAGCCACTGGGTGGCTGCCGGGGACAGAATCTGGATCTTTTGACAAGTTCTTTTGACCACCGATGCATTCCCTAGCCCCATCATGTGCCTTTTTATGGACTGAAAAGCAGATGACTCTGATGTGACATGTTACATGTCACACGAGGTCCAGATCCTCCTGTTCTCACCTTCCTGGTGAGGGGACAATAGCTAGTTGCTATCCTTAGCCGCATCTCCACATCCGCAGAACAGTCTCTCCACTGCAAAGAAGCGAGGACCCATTTCCATCAAAGGGCTCTTCTTCTGAGACTTTGGCCTTGGTCAGCTAGTCTGCCTTTAGCACACAACTTTTTTTTTTTTTAATTTCTTTTACTGAACCCCCATGGTCTCCTTTGGAAGGACCTGAAAATGTTTCTGCTCTTGGAATTTGGGCTTAAGTCCTGGGATTGAGAGTGAGGAGGGAACCCAGAACCGTGTTGGAGGGAGTGCCCCATGTGACAAACAGAGCAGTGATATGCTGCCACTGCTCAGGAGAACCTGGCTCGGAGCCCTCTGGATGGAGGGCAGGTGAACAAGCAGGGAGCTAGGATGCTTTATGGCGCATAATAACTGTTGCAGCTGTGCAAGCAGAGATCAAAGATCAAATCAAATTTCAAGCTGTGGGGACCTCAATCTGATCACCTGCGGAGGTCAAGGAAAGGAATTTTCTTCCCCCATGAAGAGCCCCAGGATTGGCTGAATTCCCAATAGGGGGCTTTGGCACTGCCTGGTAAGATCACATTACCTGCCACTGCCCAGAAGCAAGGATACACGGCTTCTGGGTGAGTTGATGGGGTTAGTGGGGTCCCCCCGCCCACCCCGCTCTGTTGTTCTCTAGCTGAGTGTCTGCCAAGTAGGCAAGAATCCAGGTACTCCAGGTCCAGTGAGTCCAGCATGGTGAGTGCTGAGAAGGTTGCTTCGGGCTGCCCACCTTTAAGGATGGTATCTAAGGTAAACGGGACAACTCATGGGCAGGTTTTACTGTCTTCATCCATGTCCCTCTCTGAAAGTAGCAGCTCAGGGTGAGATGGGACTTCTGACAGGAGGTGGGCCAGGTGACTTCAGGGCCATGTGGACAGATTATACCCCATATGTCCAACATTTACACAGGAAGCTATCTGAAGCTGGGAGTTCTACACCCAGCCCTGTGGGGCCTTGCCCAATGTCTTCTATTGGACAGATTCCATCTGGTTCACAGGAGCACCCTGACAGGAGCACAGCCAGAGAGAGGCAGGTGGCCCACGTTAGCTCTGAATGGCCCCATGGGACTTTGTGTGTGTGTATGTGTGTGTGTGTGTGGGGGGGTATTACATGTGTGGTACAAGCATATGAACATGTATGTGCATAGGTAGGTACATACTGAGGCCAGAGCAAGATGGCAGGTATCTTCCTCCATAGCCCCTCACCTTAACTGCATTGAGCCACAGTCTCTCAGTGAAGCAGAAACTGGCTGTTTTGACTTAGCTGGCACCTGGCAGCCCCCAGTGCTGGTGTTATAGGCAAACACAGCCATGGCTGCCTTTTTACCCTGGTGCTGGACTCGAACTCATTCAGACTCGGGTCTTCATGATTACAGAGTAAGTATCTTACCCACTGAGCCACCTTCATGAGATATTCTCAGCTTGTAACTTCTTCTCAGCCTTGTCTCAGCAGCGCCCCCCCCCCCACGCGTGCGCATACACACACACACATATGCATGCGCGCGCACACACACACACACACTTGATGACAGTCTACACTGTGCCACAATTAGGAAGATATATTACAATGGTGATAAGGGAATTTCATAATTCAGTGATAAGAGAAGGACATTTAATTTTCTTGGTTCCCTAGATGGCTCTGTAAACATCCTGTGCCAAGTGGTACTTGCGTGGTCTCTCTCACAACCAGGGGTGCTTAGAATGCAGCCCATCACCAAGAGGAAGCAGTGAGGGTGAACTTGGCCACTTGGCCTGTGGATGTCAATCAAACTAATGTGTTGGGGAAAGGCGGGAGGAAGTTTGTCACCCGTTTCAATATCAGAAATTCCTTTATGTGGGTGGTAACTGGGGAACAGCTGCAGGTAGCTGAATCACAGCCCAAATCCTAGTGGGGGGAAAAAAAGAAGAAAGAAAGAAAAAGAAAAAAACTGCTAGTGAGACACCCCCTCACGCCACACCCCCCCCATGCCTCCCCCCTGCCAGCTTTTCAAGCTGGACCTCAGCAGGTCACGCAAGTAAGAGGAGCCGGTGGGGGCGGAGGGCTCTGGAGTGGCTAAGCTTTGGGAAGTATGTTTTTAAAGAGCTGAGTTTTGAAGCGGGTACATATTTAACAGGATTAGAGCACCCCAGTTAGAGGCTAAAAATTCTCCACCTGCCGAGTTAAACAGCTTGTCTGCAGGAAGGCCCAGAGAGTGCACGCACAGCTCCCCCTGCCCCCCCAATTCCCCATTTCTTTCACTTTGCCTCCCATCTCTGTCTATGTTCCCCCATCCTGTGTGGTATGTGGTATGTGTGTGTGTGTGTGTGTGTGAGAGAGAGAGAGAGAGAGAGAGAGAGAGAGAGAGGGAAGGAGGGAGGGAGGGAGGGAGGGAGAGAGAGAGAGAGAGAGAGAGAGAGAGAGAGAGAGAGAGAGAGAGAGAGGGAAGGAGGGAGGGAGGGAGGGAGGGAGAGAGAGAGAGAGAGAGAGACAGACAGACAGACAGACAGACAGACAGACGGAGATGGAGACAGAGAGACAGAGGACCAGCAGAGCTTAGGCAAAAGGTGGTGAGGCTGGGGTAGAGGGTAGCAATTGGGAAGCGCTTAGCTCCTTCATACATCTCTGCAGCCTAGGGCTCCAACCTGTCCCCTTTCAGCCCCAGCTGAGGCCATTAACACACCCAGTTTGTCAACAGTGTGTGTCCCTGTTTGATTTGGCCCAGGCTAGTCCACCACTGGCCTGGTCAGCTCTCAGTGGGAGAAGCATTTACTTTTCACACAGGGCGAGCGGGGACCCTGCCTGGCTTCTATTTAGGTCCTTGGTGGAATGTGTCCTCGAGGTCTGGGGTTTTCATATAGTGGGTGGTGGAAAGGGCTAGGGCAACCTGGAACATTCTTTTTCTAAATATGGATCCTTCTTTGCTTGCCTGGCAACTTTAGCCAAAAGATGAAGAAGGCTGCCCTCTTCTCTGGCTGTTTGCTGGGAGGCATGGTGACGAGAGAAGGCCTGGATTCCTTTGGCTTCAGGGTCTGGCTAACTCACTGAGTGACTGCAGATGGGACCTCTCACCCCCCTGTGCCTCTTGCTTCCTCATTTCCATCTCGAGGCCACAGGTCATTCCAACCTTTCCTATGACAAACTGTCCACAACACTGAAATGAGAAACCAACCCCGGCCCTTCTGTAACATTTGGCCAGAGGCACTATGCAAATGAAGACCAGGCATTACCAAGGCAACTGTGGTCCAAGACTGAGAACCTAGTGGGTGCTTCTGCTTGATTGCCCATCCTTGTCTACCCCTCTAACCACCTCTTGGTTCTTCACCACATCCTACAAAGCATCCTTATCACCGGAGAAAGATCAAGTGTTCTGAAAAGAATGCGCCAAGATGAAAGCCCAGTCTAATGAACCACTTACTCTCTGTCCTTGTTCAAGTGTGTGGATCTGCATGTGTGTGTAGGTGCACATGTGAAGGGGGTATATGCACACATGTGTGCCTATGTCTTTGAAGCCCAGGGGGACAACTTGTACATCAGTCCTTAAGTATTATTCATTTACCTTTTTTTTTTCTTGAGACAATTGATGTCATCGACTGAGAGCTGGGTAGATAGGCCATTGATCCAACCAGTGAACCTGGGGAGCCTCCTGGCTCTACCTCTCCAGCCTGGGTCACCACTCCTTACATTTTGTTGTTGTTTGAGATGGGGTCTTATGTATCCAAGGCTGGCCTTGAACTCATGAACCTCCTGAGTCCTGGGATTTAAACTTTACTTGGTCACACCAACTTCAGCTTATTTATTTATTTATTTTTTAGTGTGCACTCCGAGGGTTGAAGATGAACCAGCTCCACAGCTCCCCACCCCCCCACCCCACCCCCACCCCTGGAAGCCATCCTCTTCTTGTTCTAAGTGGAAAAGTAAAGGCAGCATGTTCAGAAGAGCAGCAGCTAGCTCATCCATGACATTATCCCAAAAAGTTAGGTAGAGATCAAGCAAGAACCCACGGTCAAATTTTCGTCATCATTTATTAGCTGTCCCAGTTGGTGAGAAGTGATGAATGTTTTTACTATTCTAGAAATGAAGTTTTTTTTTTTTAAATGAAAGGGAGAATCACATGAGAAAACCCATCATATGCAACCTACTTTATAAGCAGGCGCGTACATCCCATAGCTAAAACCGAGCTGTGTGTCTGTGTCGGTGAGCAGCTCCCGTGGTTCAGGTCCTGGTTCTGTGGTTAGTGTTGTCATGGTTCAGCCATCCGCTGTCCTCAGCTTGTCAGCTTGCTCCTCTGGAGGATCATTCTTCTAGGTTAGGCAACGTGTCTTCATGCATCCTTCCCAGATTGATGATGCCCAGACCCCAGGGATGAACTAGATAAGGTCTTCACCAGGCCTGAGTTGGCCTAAATGACCCTTCCCCCTTTGGACAATCTTAGAGGTTTCTTAAACTCCAGGATCACATAGCTCTCTAGCCCCAAGGTGTGTGTAGGGGAGGGGGGGGAAGGGGGGGTTGGCTCAGGAATCCAAGGAAGCAGAGACCATTCTTACAGCTCTCGGGGAGGCAGAGCGGACAGTGTATGTCCTGCCTGCTGTGTAAACATAGTAACTCAATACACGGATGGTCGCCAGGGCCCACCGGTTGGCAACAAGGACCCGGCAATGTGGTTTCTGTTGCTTTTTCACCCTTTTTGTTTTCATCTGCACCTCATGTCTGGGTGGGTAGGACACACAGTCTGAGCTGCTCAGGAAGCCCTGGGATGGTCCAAAAGCTGTGTAGTTTGCCTCTTCCCACACGGCCTTGCTTAATGTCACCCTGTACTGTCCCCATCATCCCATCTTCTTTCTCCCATGACACTTCCTGCCCGGCAGCCGTGCATCTCAACTCTTCATTAGTGGCTTTGAACTCTGATTCCTCTTCCCTGAGCTGTACTGTGAGCGCTCAGGTTGTAAACACTGTCTCTTAGGACATATAGATGAGCGACTGTGCTTCTTATGCTTATTAATATTTTTCTCTTATAATTTTTAACGACGTGTAGGCATGTGTGTCTGCTTATGGGTATTCACTGGCATGTGCATGGGGCCTGAAGATGCTAGACGTATGAGATTCTTTGGAGCTAAACTTATAGATGCTTTCCAGCCACCTGCCATGCATCGGTACTTGAGCACCAAACTCAGTTCCGCCGGAAGAGCCGCAAGTGCTCTTCACCGCAGAACCATCTCTCTAACTCCCTTATTTTGTCACTTTTTAAGATAGGCTCTTAGAGAGTCCCAGTTGGCCTCAGGCTCTAGACACAGCTGAAGAGGACCTTGTGCTTCTGATTTTGGTTTGGAAGCAGAGGTTAGAAGCATAACACCCGGGTTATGCAGTGCAGCGGATCGAACTCAGAGCGTCATGCACGCTGGACATGCACTCTACAGTGAGGACCACATCCTTAGCTCCAACACTGTGGTTTTGAATGAAATCATGGGCTTACATCCTTCCGGGGCAAGATAAAGCATCCTGTGGATGTATTTCCTAGTGCTTGGAGGACATACATCACTTGCTCTAGATCTGGACAACACAGTTCAAAATGGAGATCTCCATATGGAAGCTTTTTAATGGAGAATGTTCCTTACTTAAGGGCGAAGGCCTATACATGTCCTAGAGTCTTGCTGTGGGCACAATCACCCCAGTATCCCTCAGTAAAGTCACTTATTGAGGGTCAGTCTAACCAAGCAGTGGCACCAACTGTTTCTGAGAGAGGACATGGAGTGTCGTCCCTCTGAGCACATTTCATTAGTTCAAGTCTCCGCTCCTGCCCATCTCTGACTCTTAGGAGAGGATAGAGCTGCTGACTGGCCTCTGGCCATTCGTCCTTTGGACATGGGTCTGCTGGAAGCCCGCTTCCAGCCTCCTCTCCCTTTTCAATGGTTTCATATTGTCCCCTTCCCAGAAAGGAAATGTGTTTTTATGCTTCATTATGTGCAGGTCGTTTTTGTTACCCTTTGGTGACAATAACAGAGGAAAGCGCTGTGGCTGGTGTCCCTGGAGGTGTCCACTCATCGTGTGCATGTGTTCCCCACAGAAAATAGCAAGGAGGGTGAGGAAGACAGGGGCGGGGGACATCAGAAGGGGAGAAGAGTGGAGGAGGACGAGGAGGAGAGGGGAGGACAGGAGAGAGAGGACGACAGGAGTCATCTTTTTTCCCCCCCCTAAATACCAATATTAAGCTACCTGCCATGTTTCTAATAAGAACAGACTAGGTTGGCTAGCCCTCTGTCTGACAGCCTTTATCCTCGTGTCTAGCCTGGCCAAAGTTCAGTCCGTTGCTAGAAGCCTGAACCTATCTAAGCCTTCTCGTGGCTGGCATTCACACTTCAGTGTGTAATAGCATATGAATTTTCTCCTAGTGAGGGAGGCTTCTCTCCCGCAGAGAGGGGCTGAGCCTAGAGAAAGCTGGGAAGGCGATCTCCTTGAGACGAGTCAAGGCCTAGGGTTTACAGCCCTGTAAAGCTCTGCTTATCGCCGTCCACTTCCTCCCGGCCACTTTCATCTTTTTACATTATTTGCCTTGCAACTTCTTAAGCCTGCAAGGACCTTGGAGTTGAAAATACATTCTTCACAAGATAGGCTATGCTTGAATTTGAGGCGCGGAAGCAGAGCAAAAGTCACTCCTGGCAGAGCCTGAGTTAGACATGGGCCTGTGGGCTGGGAGAGGGCTATCAAACTTTCTCCAGAAGTTACTAGAATATATTAGATGTGTTTGCATCCCAGAGTCTTGTGCTTTTAGCTACAGTTCCTGCTTTGAGCTCTCTTTAGGTCCTTGGTGGTGTTGTATGTGCATGTGCAGACATGTGCCCTCACATGTATGCACCTGCGTATGGAGTCCAGAGGTCAACGTGGGCTGTCTTCTTTAATCACTCTTTAAGGTCTCTCACTGATTAGCCTGGCCAGCCACTGAGCCTCAGGGATCTGCCTGGCTCCACTTCCCTGGAGCTGGGGATGCAGACATACACTGATGTGCCTGGCTTTTCACATGGGTGCTAAGGATTCAGAGCCATTGTCTGCATGCAGTGTTGCTGATCCCAGGGCTGTAGAGAGCAGAATGCCTCCGTTCTTTTGTGTAAGTTGTCTCATATAAGATCCCTTGTAAAAGGAAAAAAAAAAGTTCCATGTCCCTAGTGTACAGGGTTAGGACAATGATGGTATAAGCGAAGTGTGTGTGCATGTGTGTGTGTGTGTGTGTCCCTTATAGTCTGAGCTGTGTACATATAAACTTGAATCACGGGCTGCCTTCATGCCGTACTGTCTTTCTGCATAGCAGTGGGAGTAGCTCTTTGTGACCTCATACCCCAGGAGCAGGGGCTGGAAGGACCAGCATCCATGCACATGTTTTAGGCTTGCATCCCGAGGACTGAAAAACACCAGGTCTACACATGGGGTTAAGCAAAGGGAGGTATGGGTTGCTGAATGGTCAGAAACTTCTTCCCACTGTTCCTGCATTATGGCCTCCTACTCCCCACCCCACCCCATCCCACCCCTGGCCCCCCCTCACTCCACCACCACCCCCAGCCCCCCCTGCCCCCCCCCACCAACTTTCTTCCTACCTTGGCTTGTCACACTGCGAACCAAGGGCATAGAACATGTGACCTGACCCTTGTTTACGGCAGCTGAACTGCAACTGTGGCCTCTGAGAAGCCAGAAGGCCTGAATTAAAGGCTGTTACTGCAGCCAGAAGGTTGCAATCAGGAGTTGGCTGGTGAGGCTACGGGTCACCAACAGGGTCACCCCTGACTTATTTCCATGTCCGCCTGTCCTGTCAGGAGGTCTGAGAGGCACTGACAGCAAACAGAGCAAAGGGTTCCAATCCGAGACAATTTGTGACCTTCTTGGGGTGGATGGGGGTGGGGGTGGCTGGAGAATTCCTGACATCAACCCCTCCTGCGGCTCCCTGAGGATGCTAGAAAGAGAAGCAGGAGTGCAGATCTGCATGTCTCTGGGTTTCTCTTACACTCTATGAGTCTACAGATGCACGCAGATCTGTGCAAAGCATGCATGTCCCCATGTTAGCCTGTGACACTGGAGGGAAGTGAGCGTGTAAGCCTGTGTGTGTGTGTGTGTGTGTGTGTGTGTGTGTGTGTATGCGTGCACGCTAAGGGATTCATAGAGACTTTCTCCTTGCTCTGTCTCTGTGTCCCTTGCCCTTTTGTTGGGAGGCTTGAAGGAGACATCTTGAATAGCGTGGCTAATGTACAAGCAGATCAGCCTGCCTCCCTGTCACTCAGCTGACTTGACTAATCAATCACTATCAGAGCTGATCAGGATGGGAGGGCCAGCAAGGAGAACATGCTTGCAAGCAGCCTTGAAGGGAATGGAGGGACCAGCCATTGTCCTCCTGTCTATTTTTTCTCCCAGTTGCTGCCTCACTGGCCCCTGCTTGGCATGCTTGGTGTCATTCTATGACCGGTGGAATCTCCTCTGACTATTGGGCCCCTTTAAGACTGGAAGGTCCCTGCTAGTATTAGAAGCCTCTCCTGAATCTTTGGAAGCTGTTGCTCTGTACTTTTAATATGCATGGTACCTCACCTATTGACTTCATAGAATGGGTTGATTTACATATTGCTTTGCATGTGATTTGCATTACATTAGGTCATTCCTTCTTCCAATGAATATTTATCAGCAGTCACATACCATGGAAGATGCTATATAATGTGAACTGCGGAATAAGATGCAAAATCCTCTATGCCAAACCTTTGTTGCTTTTCACTCCCAGCCTCTAGCCTTTTTCCAGTGCACTAATCCATTCTCCCACCTACTTTTTTTTTTTTTTTTGACGATTTCTTAATAAAAGATGATCTCGAGATAACTGGTTCAGCTTCTTGAAGTATAGCCCAGCCTGAAGCACGTACCTGAGAAATCAGAAACACTGGTCCTTCGAGTCGTTTTCCCAGTAGCATTGTGGACTTCTTTGGGTTTCTCGTTTTACATCTATCAGGAGTCTAGTGTCTGGTTTTCTTGGAACACAGCACAAATAACCTGAACTTTATTCCTTTCATGTTGAAGAAGCCAAAGTAGAGCCATGGGTCTTAGGAAGAATGTTCCAAATACATACTATCATACAGCGCCCCTCCCCCCAGCCTCCCCACCTCCACCAAGTTCAAGCACAGCCTGGGGCTACATTTTAGACTCAATGCAGCGTGCGTCTTCCAGATTCTATTTCGTCCAAGGGCTGGATTAGCTGTGGGAGGAGACAGAGTGGAAAAGCATGCCTTCGAAAGCTCACGGTGTGTCTTCTCCATCCGCATGCTGCCCCCTCCGTCCGTTTGACCATGTTCTTCCCTGCCCAATGCTGTGTTGTGCCCAATGTGTGAGCTTGTGTCGTGTTTTGTGAGCTTGTGTAATGCTTGCGCCTGGTCGCTTCAGGGGAATCCTCTATCAGCCTCTCGTGGGCCCTGTAGGAAATGAAGCCATTGTAGAAGTCAGATTGGTTTTTGATCACACTTCTACAACAGACCCTCTCAAGATGATGAGCTGTGGTACCCAAAGGCTGAATGGGAAGCCCTCTTCCAAGTGGCAATGCGGAGACCTGGCTCCTTCCTTGTTCTGATTCATGCCATCTTGGAGTCTTTGGTCTCAGGTCACAAGAATTGGAGTTTTCAGGATGCTCCAATGGTCCGGCTACCAGGTATTGGCTGTCACCTTAGTCCACGTTCCAGGCCTCAGTGATAGCACAGTACCACTGCAAGGAAGACTGGGTGCCATGCATAGGTATAACCACTACCCTGCACAGCTCACCATGGGAGCCACCTGTGCTAGCCTAGCCTCACCTCCTACTCTGAAAAACACAGGTATTATCCCCCCAGCCTGCAGAGTGTCTGTGTGAACACTGATAACGAACTTGACCGAATTTTGGATGACCTAGGAAACAAACCTGTGGACATAACCATGAGAGAGTTTCTGTACTAGGTAAATTCAGGTGGGAAGACCCACTCTAAATATGGGTAGACCCATCCCATGGGCTGGAATCTGGACAGAATAAAAGAGAGAAAGCCAACTGCATACCAGCGTTCATATCTTTCTGCTTCCTGACTGTGGGTGCCATGTGACCAGCTGCCTCAAGCTCTTGACTGTCTCCCCTGGAACAGTGAGCCCAAACAGACCTTTCCGGAAGTTGCTTTTTTAAGTCTTTTTTTTTTTTTCCCCCTCACAACAATGAGAAAATCAATTCTTGCATCTCCTCAGGATCAAAAGCATAGGTAGGCAGGCAACTATCAATACAATACCAGGCACAGACTGGAGCCACGGGACGGAGGGCTCCCCACTCCTCTGCCCTACTAGTTTCCCCTTAAGCCCACATGGAAAGATGAGGCGGCATGGGCCACAGATGGTTCTAATTGGGTGGACCAAGATATACAAAGATTCCCCCCCGGATTCCTTGCTGGTTTTCTCAAGACAAATTAGGACCATGTCACTGTTTGAAAAGAACGAGTCCTCCTAGGCCATCCTGAGTCCTTCCCCATATTTCGTGCCTGTGTAACAAGAACAGAGGGCACAGCCTCTGAGCACTAGGGTGCTGAATGTGAAGCTATAGCAGTCGGCTGGGTGGCGCTTTTGAGTTGCATAGGACGAGACGGAGGAGGAGGCATGACCTCCAGTTTAGGGGTGCAGTGCCAGGAGCTGACTCAGTGCGCCTTTGTTTACTGGGGAAGGTGCGGGTGGGTGGAGGGTGTGTGTACAGATGGGCTCTGTCTGACTCAAGTCTCTAAGGTGTTGACATCCAGAACACAGCCCTGGGAAACACGGTTTAGAAAAGCCTGGCTGAAGCACACAGATCGAACTTGACGGAAAACGTCGTCATTCGGAATGGTAGCTTGGCATTCCCTGCCTTCCGTCTCCTCCGGCCCACACTGCCACCTTTGCTTGCTGATACCACACTTACCTCTCTCTGCGTGACCCTTTGACACTTTGGCTCTGTTTGTTTGAAATGATTTAAGACCCAATTAAAGCAATTTCAGAAATTAGCATAGGCCCAGAGCCTAAGAAACCAAATCACAGTTGTAAATAGCTATGTTAGAAATGCGGAGAGTGGTGCTGCAGGGGTGGGGGGGTAGAGGGTGGGGAGGGTAGGGGTAGGGGGATGGGGGGGTAGTGGTGGAGGGGTTGGGGCTGTCTAGATGCTTGAACTGATAAAGGTGCTTGCTAACAAGTCTGACATCCTGAGTTGATCCACAGAACATACTTGGTAGACTGAGAGAACCAGATCCTAAGTTATCACCCCTGACCTCTACACACACACACACACACACACACACACACACACACACACACACACACACACTGTAATAAAAAATAAGAATAGAAACACACTATGAGCTACAAATAATATAACCTGAATGGCGGTGGTTTTAAATTTGAGTTTTTTTTTTTTTTTTTAATTTCTTTTTTTTTTTTTTTAATATTTATTTATGATGTTCACCAGAAGAGGGCACCAGATCTCATTATAGATGGTTGTGAGCCACCATGTGGTTGCTGGGAATTGAACTCAGGACCTTTGGAAGAGTAAGCAGTGCTCTTAACCTCTGAGCCATCTCTCCAGCCCCCTAAATTTGAGTTGTTGAGGGCTAGAGAAGAACGCAGCGCTGGAAAACACTTGCTGCTCTTCCTGATCCTAAATTTGAATCTCGGCACCCACATCAGGTAGGCTTTGAACTGCTAACTCCAGGGAATTTGATTCCCTCTTCTGGCATCTGAGGACACCTGCACACATATGGGAGAACCACCCCAAACACACATATAATTTAAAAAATCATAATAAATCATTGGGAAAATTGCCTGTGAAAGCTGGGCACGGTGGCACACAGGCCTTTAATCCCAGCGTTTGGGAGGCAGAGGCAACAGAATCTCTTGAGTTTGAGACCAGCCTAGTCTATAGGGTGAGTTCCAGGACAGCCAGAGGTATTACACAGAGAAACCCCGTCTTGAAAAATAAGATGTCTTATGAGAAAGAAGGCGTTTGGTAGCATGGGGCTAGCTTCACACAGGATGGTCCCCAAACCTGTGTTGCCTCTTGCTTCTCTATGCTCCCTTAGCTATGTGTAGACCTTTCATCCTCCTGGATACAGAACAGCTGTTGTAGCTCCAGACATCACATCAGTACTCCAGGCAGAAGAGTAAAGAACTGCATAGCACCCACTCCATCTGTCCCTTTTATTGGGACAACATAAGTCCATTTTAAAACACAGACTAGGAAACAGTCTGCAATTATTTTCAAGTAAAGCCGATAAAACCTAGCTTTATTTTCAAATTTGGAGTTTATTCATCTCCTACTCCTTTCTTTGGACAGTCTGAAAGATGGAAAAGATTTCTAAAGATGAGAGAGAATACTATCCAATATACAGAGGTATATGTCAGTCTATTAATTAATGTAAACTAATACCACCTGGCCGCAACCAAACAGGTTGGTTGTATCTCATGTTGAGTTTTCCTGATTTCCAACTTGGGTCGTCCCGTAGCTCAGGGATTGACCCTAACAGTCTTGGGCTGCAGCAACAGCGCCAAGGGCAGGTGTAGGCAGCTGGAAGGTCAGTCTGACTAATTCATTATTTTAGGGGAGCAAAAAGAGTGAAGTCAGTTTCCCATGTAGAAATCAAAGTTGACTTCATTGTCTATGACTCGACCTGGTGCATGGATAGGGGATTCCCTTACCTGCTTTAACAGGTACGAATGAAAACTGGCTCCAGTTACTCCAGTGTGGAGGGAGGGAAGTGAGCACAAAGACCCACCCCTGGACATCAAGTTATTCCCAACTGATGGATGCTGGGAGGAAGGAAACCAGTTTTCTCTAACAGAGTAGCACTGGGTATATCACTCCACGCCAGGGCAGGCCTCATGCTGAGGAGCACTGGCCTACGTGAATATGACTCTGTTTTTGTTTTTCAGACAGAGAAAGAGATAAAGTTGGGTGAGTAGGAAGGTTGGGGGGAGGGTGCAGAGGACCTGGGAGGAGTTTGAGGGGATATGGTCAAAGGTAAATTGTAAATAAACTGCCTTTGGTCATTGCTTCATCCAGCTACTAAAACGCTAATCATCCCTTCTGCATTCTGTGACAATGGAAATGAAAGCTGAAGAATTGTCCAGAATAAATGAAAGGTACTCAGAACGACTCTATTTTTTTTTTTATAAACTTCTATTTTGTAATATCCATGGCGCATACCCAGTACTAAGGCTTATGGTAGACATTGCTAATTACCAGGAGTATCTCACCATTCCTATGGCAGACGTTGCTAATCAACCACAGAGGCTCTTACTCTGGTTTATGACTTCATCATTTACATAAAATGCATTAAGAGTCAACCTCCAGCCACTAGGGCAACTTGCTGGGTTGCAGTGGAAGCTTTGTGTTATATGTTCACCAGAAAAAAATCTCTCAGCTTTAATGAATTGGATCTTAAAACTAAGACAGGATTTCATTTACTCGATTAAATTTTGCCTACTGTTTTCTAAGACGAGGATCCTCCATTCAAATATATTTTACTCCCACCCCATGTCATCAAAAAACATCTCTGGGAAGCCATGAAGTCACAGACTGTGTGGTACCTTCTTGAGCCAGTTAACGGTAGCCTTGTGATGCATTCTGCTACATGGCTTAGGGACTGACCTGACCTGGGCAACAAGAATGAAAAAACAAATGTCAAGGCAGTGGTGGCACATGCCTTTAATTCCCGCACTAGGGAGCCAGAGGCAGAGGCAGGCGGATCTTTGAGTTTGAGGCCAGCCTGGTCTACAGAGTGAGTTCCAAGACAGCCAGGGCTACACAGAGAAACCCTGTCTTGAAAAACCAAAGCAAAACAAAAACAAGTGACAGACAGACATGTGCAGAGAAGCTAGGATTGTATGGGCCAAGTACTTTGATGAAAATTTAAGACCAGCAGCCTGGAAACTCGGCGGGTGAGCATGAAGGAAGAAGGCCTGGCCATTCCCATGGGTCTGAGGCATTGGGGCCTTTGATGTGGCTGTGCTCATGTCAATAATATAGAGTTTACTTGGGACCTCATACACTGCTCCCCACAACACTCAGGTTGCCTATAGAGAAGCATGAAGGTCTATTCAAGGGGGTCCCCAGAATGGAAATAGCTGGTGACAATGGCTTCTCTTTTCAGGGTCGTTAACTGTTCTTTCTAAAGCCAGGGGCTGCTAACTGGTGGGTAGGACGGCTTATGGGAGACCCTCAGCACAGAGCTGCTGCTGCTGCTTTCCCATGGAGTGTGGGTGACAAACACCTGGACTGGGGATTTGATTCCTGTGAAACCCAGATATAGGAGCCTAGAAGATGGGTCAGATGGAATTGGGATAAAACCAAGCAACCAACCAACCAATCCAACAACCCTGAGAATTCCAAGGTGATAAGAGGAGTAAGGAGCTTAGGTGGAACTCGGCTCAGAAGGGATGGGATGACAGCCTCTTGGTGGTTTAAGGGCCTCTAATTCAACAGTAATCGATGCCAACACCCCCTACTGGTCCTCTCGAGGTGATTATTTTGAGGTCTCCACCCACCCTTCCTAGGGTGGGCCGCTGGGAGGAAAGTTAGGTCTCCTACAGAGTGAGCACCTGGTAGGTAGCTGACTTTGCTTGATCAGCACAAGCTTCTCGTTTGCATGTAACTGTTACTCTCAGCAGCAGCTGTGTGAGCGCACCGTGCTGCCCATCTCCACTGAGGTAGGCTTTCGGTGGGCTGCCTAGTCATTCTTATGAACCAATACTGAGGCAGTGGTTGATAGTCACAGGCTTCTTAAGCTTGCAGCCCTTGTTCTAAGAAGCTTGCATGAGACTAAGTTAAGCCTGGTAACCCTTGAAGCCCGGGGCTACTGTTTAACCCACAATGTAGCTGAGAAAATGAAATCCAAAGAGAGACATCAAATGACCTCCAGGTCACATGGCATACAGTGGACTCTGGATTTGAATCCAGATTACGTGGTTTCAAGGCCAGTAACCAGAATCCAATATATTGCTATCTCTTTTGCCTGTTAAGAAAACGAAGTGGGTTTGAGACAGGGAGGGTCTTAACGTAGCTCAGGCTACTTGCGATGTAGCCCAAGATGACATCAAACTCTTTAACATTCCAAGAGCACTATGCCACTCCAGACAGTAACTGTTCTCTAACATCTTTGTATCTTGAATGAGAATAAGGAGATTCACCCTCCAACACCTCCGCCAGCAACCCCCCTCTCAGCTTAAACCAATCTCCACCCTGGTTAGACTGATTTTTCTATCACCTTGGAGATTTTTTCCAAGTCCTGAAGACAACGATCTTCTGGGCCCTTCTAATATTTTTTTGTCAGTTAATTTTAAAGTTTTTAGTGTGTATATGTGTCCTCGGTGGGGTGGGGTGGAGGTGGGAGCCCCGTGGAGATACAGAGAAGATGTCAGAGCCTCTGGAGCTGGAGTTACGGAAAGCTGTGAGCTGCTTGATGTGGGTGCTGGGAACTGATCCTGGTCCTCTGCCAGAACAGCAAGTGCTCTTAACCACTGAGCCATCTCTCCAGCCCCCCAGCCCCACCCCCAGCTCATTTTCATGGAGTTCTTCGTAGTGACCCTTTTCCTTCCTGGTCATGTCCACCCTGCCAACATTCCAAGGGAGCAAAGACTTCAGCTAGGGAGTCACACTTGTTGTTTTCAACTTCCTTTGATCCTATTTTGTGGTTGACTTGGCGAAAGTCCACATCTGTCACCAACAGGCTCTCAAGGGGCGGTACCTCAAAGCCCCAGATCATATTTGACCTCTACACACCCAGGTCTGAGCCTCTGTTTCTTTGCAGTTCTTGGGAGTTCACTTGTCTTCTTGCTTTCTGTCTCTTATCCCTCGGCACCTCCCACCACCACACAAACTGGCCCAACACACACACACACACACACACACACACACACACACACACACACACACACACGGGCAGGCGCACACACTAATATTTCAGCCCCAGGAAGGACCCTAGTCTGGCAAGTGGCTGCACCACATATGTTGCCTTCTAATCCTTCCTGTGTTTGCTGTAGGTATGGCGGTTCTCCAAGACAAATTACCAATGTTGTGGAGGAGGTCATGGGGTGTCATTCTGGTGGGGGATGGGGAGGGAGGTAGCTCTCGGGGAAACATTTCTGGGGCCTGCGTCTGTCTCTTGGCCTGCTTGGCGCTTGTTTGCGGCTAAAAATGTCCAACCCTGAGCCCCAGACTGGCAGTAGGGAGAGGAAGAGAGGAGTTTTACCCACTGGCCCTGTCATTTGATGAAGGCAAAACTCATATGGGGCAGGCCTCAGGCAACAGATGTTGGTAGAGGACCTGCCAAAACTGTGTGGAGGGCAAGGGAGTGATGCATGTGTTACTTGACACGGGAGGATTAGGGAAGCCATGAGGAAGCGTGTCTCGTCCCTTCATGACGTGACACCTCGGGGAAGTGAATTATGAGGGCAGAAGAACACAGTCCAGGCACAGACAGGGTATAGGCTAAGGTCAGGCAGCTTGAATGAGGCCTTTGCTTTCCTCTTCCCCACCAACCACAACCCCCACTCCCCTGCTGGGTCGATTGGCAGGCGTGGTGAGAAGCATTGTGTGAGCTGCAAAATCAAAAGCAGGCTTCCTATGATGGAATAGCTGCCTTGGGTTGTCTTCCCTTGTTCTGCCCAGCGTTAGCCTTCCCCGCCCATCTCTGCATTGATAAGGGTTGTGGTGGGAAGCCCAGTGCTTTTTTCCTGGACTTTGCAAATGAAGTCGTAGTGGAAGTCGGCCAATGGGTCCAACCATCTGTCTTTGTTGATGGCACAAGGGAGTCTTTCGGGAAAACGGACACTATTCAACAGGCTCAGGACCTCAAAGGGAACAGGCAATGGGACCATGGAAAGCTAAGACTGGCTCAGTGAGAACCAGGCAACAAGTGGGGAAAAAAAATGGGCTGGATTCCATCTTTCCTTTTTTCCCCTTTGTGTTAGGTCGGCTTGATCTCCTCACTTTCCTGAGGCTGGAGCAAAGCAGGAGCTCCAAGCCTTGTCTGAATTCCTGTCTTTCGAATGCTGTAGAGGGAGCAGAGGGTATAGAAGATGCAGGAGATTAGTCTTGGGTACTCTCAGAAACAAGCCCAGGAGTCTTCTTTCTCTCTATTACTATCGTATCATCCTGGCAGAGGGGACCGACTGCTGGCCATTGCTAAATCTAGTGAAGCCATGGAAACACCCTTGGCTGAGGGATGGGGTCCTGGATGGAAAGAGAGGGCAGGGCTCACCCCACCATGAGAGGCACACCTCTCAGATAAACCATGGTTGACTTCTGTCATTCTAACCTACTGCCGGTGGACTCCTAGGAGGGAGCTGTTACCTTTCCCATCACCGTGACCAAAAGACCTGAGAATAACCAAGAGAAAGGTTTCTTTTGGCTTACAGTGTCCACCATTTTGGCCCATGGTGGGCTGCGTCTGTTGTTTCCAGGGTGTGAGGAAGGAGAACGTGAAAGATGGACATGGTGAAGCAAAACTGCTCACCTCACTGGGGCCAGGAAATAGAGAGGATGCCCATGATGTTGGGGTTCTTCCTTCATCTTTCATCTCAACTGGTCACCCCCAATCTATCGATGTTCCCACCTACATTTGGAGCAGATCTGCCACCACATCCATGTCCCATGTGCTAGTCAGCTCTGGAAACACCCTCCTCACGGACACACACAGCCGCAATGTGTTCTAGTGATTCCCAAGGTGTCTTTCAGTTCAGTCAAGTCTACAGTCAGGCTTAGCCATCATTGAGAGGGAGAGAGCAGGGAGAGACAAAGACGGGAGAGGCCTGGAAAAAGCCAACAGCTTGCGGAGAAACCTGGGTGTGGAAGGGGATGGAGAAGGTGGTTGAGAAGATGATGATGACTGAGTGACAGGATGAGGATGAAGAGGGGCACGAAGAGAATAAATGCCCAGGCAGAATGATGCTCTGGTAGGATCTTTCTGTCACTGAAGGGAGCATTTCATTCAGCTGGGAGGGCCTCTCAGTGTCCAGACAGGTCTCCTTATTTTTGCCACTTTCTTAGAAATTCGACCATGGTTCATTCATACTGTATCCTCAGGCTGAGGAGACTATCTTAAGATTGGGAAGAAGATTTAGAAGAGCAGTGTCCAAACCTGCTCCGTCCTGCACACAACAGGCTTGAGCTAAGGGTGGTTAGTCTATTGTGTGGCACTATTGCCAGGCCTCCCAAAAGATGTCGATTTCATTAGATGGCAAAGGTGTTCTAGGAATTGCATTGAAACTATAAAGACAACTCTAGCTGTGTTCATTTTCTATAACAAAACATACCAAGGCTGTATAGTTTAAACAATAGATTTTTTTCTTTTGGTCAGTTTCCATGGCTGGATGTCTAAGGTCAAGGTTTAGTACCTGATGGTCTTGGCTTATTCTGAGGCCTCTGGATGACTTCTGTGTAAGGTTATTGTCGTAGCAAGTTACCGGTATCTAAGGGGGCATAGCTTGGATTTGATCCATGCTGTAGTTTAAAGTAAATGCCCAAATTACCATTATCACTTCAACTGAGCCTGTTGCATGCTAGACAACCATCTACCCTTTCCTGTGGGGTTATGTATTCTCCTCATGATTGTTTTCATGTTATATGAAGACACTAAGGTCAAAGAGCCTGGTGAACTTCCCTATGGCTGAAAGCTTCAGAGTAAATCTCTCAGGCTTGGTTCACAGCCTAATCCACAGACAAGATGCCCTAGCAGCATCATTGATTGGAGTGCATCTGCTTGATACACTGTAGACCATTAAGAAGCATCTCTGGCTTCTACTCACAGGATCCTAAGGAGGTACCATGCTTCCCCACGGTGACGAACAAACGTGACACTAGACATTGCTAAATGTTCCCTTCTGAACCCAAATCACCCACAATTGAGAATCTTGAGTGTGTACTCTTGACTGACACACTACTGGCCATGGAGTTCAAATTAGAGGGTCTTCTGTAATTGAGGCCCTTTTAATATATTCTCCATAAGGCTTCTCCCATTCAGCCAGCATGGCTTCCCTGAACTTTGATTATCATAAAACCAGGAAGCCAGAGGTCTAGGAGACAAAGGTTCTATTTCCAGCACCCACTTGGCATCCCACAACTGCCTGTAACTCCAGTTCCAGGAGATCCAATGATGCCATTTTCTGGCCTCCATGGGCCATTGCATATACATGGTATACATAAACTCATGCAGGCACACACACATACACCTAAATTAAAAAGTGACTAGATGGATATTTAACAATACAAAAATGAAAACTAGGTTGCATTAAGCATGAGGTTATAAGGCTTTGGCCAAAATCTTGACCCTATGTTACTATTATTAATTAATAATATTAATAGTAGCTGTACCATTAATAAGAGTATGAATAGCATTATTATCAATTTATAGTAGTCATAACTTATTTGGCATTTTCTTTGTTCTAGAGCCCCTACTAGGCACTTAAAATCAATTAGTTTTATCTTTCACTAGCTCTGAGTACCTTCATTACCTAATGCTTTCAGTGTACAGCCGAGCAAAGAACCACAGCACAGCATAATTGGCAGCACTGATAGATGGGAGTGTGCTGGAGAGATGGCGCAGGGGCTTTCTGGTCTTGTAAAAGGCCCAGATTCACTTTCCAGCACCAACATGCAGCTCTCACAAACACTATAATTCCAGTGCTAGGAAGTCTGACTGGTTTCTGACCTCCATGGGTTGTCAGGCATGCCTGCATACATGCTTAAAACGCACAGAAATAAAATTAAATTAAAAAGAGAAATCGGGAGTCAGATAGACCATTGTGTGTAAAGGTCCTCCCACCCACATGTTGGAAGGATTAAACCAGCTCCTGAACATTGTCCTCTGGCTTCCACACATCCTATGTCTACTGGAAGGCTTGCACGATGAAAAGAAGACTTGGGAAGTGAAAGGGACTTGGAAGTTGACCCATAGAGGTTATCTAAGTGCCCCCTGGGGAGGAGGAGCTAGACTGATTGGCCATTGACAGATGAGACTTGTCTTCTCTTGGGGCATCAGGGAAGGAGGAAGCTGGGTAGGGTGCAGAGAGTCTGGATTGGGTGGGAGTGGCCCTCAGCTTCCCTCTGACGTTTGAAGAGTGATCACTCCAGAATGAGAGGATAGAGGGGAAATGGGAGGAAGACGAGTTTGTGTGAGCTAACCTTCCTTGAGGATGGCCACCAGCTGACAAAACACAGGGATGAGCCTCCTGGATGTTTTGAGGGCCTAGCTGGGGGTGGAGGGATCCTGGAGCCATATTGACAGCAGAAGAGTGATAGAATTCTCTTCCAGGGACCATACTGACTGATGCTGGGGACCTGGAGGGGGAGGCGAGCCTTCTGAAATTTCTCAGCTTGGGGTGCTCACCTTGTAGAAGTCTTAGATGAACTTCTCTGGGCCTGTTCTGGAACTCTCTGATACCCAAGTGGTCCCCAGGAATCTCATTCCTATCACCCCAGCACATGAGAGGCTGAAAGCAGGAAGATCGCTGTGAGTTTACTGCCAGTGTGAGCTACAGTGAGCTCCTGACCAGCCCAGGCTAGAGTGAGACCCCCCCCCCCATCTCAGAACAAACAAACAAACAAAGACATAAATAAGTGATATAACATGACCTCTTTTTTCTCTCTTGTTCTCTTCTGGTCCCAACCCTAGCTAAGTTCCTTCAAGCTTCTTTTGCAAATTGGAAAATAAATGAGAAGTGGGTTTCCTCTCCCCTAGGTCAGGGAAAAGGCAGCTCAGCTACCCTGGGAAGGCAGCCCTCCCCAGCCCAGCCTGAACCTTCCAGCTCACACCATTTCTATTCTCTTTCTAGGTTGGGGTCAGAATGGACACATCTCTGCCTCCCATAGAAGAAGGAATTAACAGCAGCAGCTTATTCGTTCTAAACCTCCTCAGTAGGTGACCTTTGACGAGCAGGTAAACCGAACTCCCGACAATTACACGCACCTTTGAATCTTTATAATGATTTCCCAACTGACCAATCAGAAAACGAAATGCCCCTTGGGAAGTAGAGGCAAAGGGAATGGGAATGTCTCCTCCCGGATTTTCTCCCTGGGTCTAAAGTATTTACATTCAGATTTGCATATGATTTGCATATAATTTGTGTCTGCCTACAAAGCCTGTCTGTTGTTGAGATAATGTGGAAACTAAAGTTGATTCATAGCATGTCCCCCCCTGCCGCCGCCCCCCCCCTCCGCCGCCATCCCTGTCTTCTCTGACCCTGTGTACTCAGATGCAAGGTGGAAGTGTCAAGATCCTTGGGGACAGGTTGAACACTTGGCACAGTTAGATCACAGGCAGTAGTAGCCACACTGCATGACACTATACACTTTCTTGTCGCTAATCATTTTTTTTGGGGAAAAAAAAAAGACCCTGGGGTAGGGCTGCCTGGAGGTTTGGAAGTAATAAACAGAGGAGTAAACTTGGCTGAACTGGAAAGAAAAAGGTTAGCTGGCTAAGCCAAGCAAAAGCGAGGTTTGAGAAAAATTCATTAATGATATCACTAACATTTATCAAAAGTGCCACCAGCACGCCAGACCAGGTTTCTATGTTTAGCATATGCAGGGGCCAAATCACCCCTGTAGCTCTATGTGAACTGAGGACGGTAGATTGCTCCCTGGTGTGGACATGCACACAGACTTGCACAGAGTCATTAGGTTGCCCCAAGTCTTGTGGACAGCTCCCCACTCCAGGCCAACAGAGGGGTGGGAGAACAGGTCTGGATACCCAAGAGTTCAGGGAAGACTGTGCTGAGCTGTGACTGGGCTCTCTCAATGGCTCTGTCTTTCTCTTGGCACTAAGGTTAGTGCTGACGGCGAACTCCCTTCACAGCAAGAGCTAACTAAGCCGGTGACCATGACCTGGTGGCTGAGCTTAAGCCTGCTGGCATAGACCAGGATACTGTTTAGTTCCTGTCTGAGATTGTGGGGTTGACAGCACACATAATGGCAAGGATGAGTCAACTCTGCAGCTCATCCCCCAAGAATCCATCAGAACAGCCACTGAGTGATAACCCAATAATATAGCTGACAGGGGAACTCTGGGCGATGCTGTGGAGACACGGTGAACCGGAAATGCCGAGGAAAAATTGTCCTCAGATGGCTGCAAATGGCTTGGTTTCTATTCAGTCAAAATCCGCTTTGTCTGAGTTGGGACTGTCCCTCTAGCTTTCATTTACCTTAGGGCATATTTTATTTGGTGGATCAGGGAGGACATCGACCTTTCCAGAAATGAGGCGGCAGCTGGGAAGTGAAGGGGGCTGTGACTGAGAACAAGCCTTGCAGGAGTGAAGGGCACAGAAGTAATTAATGAAAGATGGCTAGGGTGCTCGTTCCTATTGGCTGCCACAGTGTGAGAAACTTTCCAGTGCCGAGGCAGTGTTGTCGAGGAGAGAGTGTTGTCATCTGAATTCATTTGCATGACAATGAGTCAACTCTTATTATGCACAGGGATGCTAATGGGCGCGGGCTACGGTGCACTTCCATGGGAAAGCTGTTTCCCTTGAGGGGGCAGCCTCTTCCTCCTCCCCTGTCCCGCCTCTCCTCCCCCCTCCCCTTCCCAAAGCCATCCACCCCTCTCCACCCACCCACCCATCCCCCTGCACAGTGGAGGAACATTTGATTCCTCAACCTGTGGAGTACTCCCCTAGCTCAGAACCTATGCTGTAACTGGAAAGCACCCTGTGCCCCGAGATGGGAGGAATACTTTTCAAAACAGCCCCAGACCCACACAGTTCTCCTTCTCACCTCTCAGAAAATGAGCAGAAGGCCTTGACCAAAAGGAAGTGCAAATGAAGTGAAAACAGCGCATCCTTAATAGCGCTGCTAGACCTTCCTCACTGCAACGGCTCTCTCTCTCTCTCTCTCTCTCTCTCTCTCTCTCTCTCTCTCTCTCTCTCTTTGTCTCTGTCTCTGTCTCTCACTGTCTCTCTCTCTGTCTCTGTCTCTCTCTCTCAAGAGCAGGCAGGGCAGGGAAGTCACCACATGTGGGGTTGGTTGTGGATGGCATAGGCAAAGGAGGTATCGACTTTTCCCTTTTTCCAGGACCTTGAAATCTGTCCCGGCAGCAGGGCTGTTCTCAAGCTTTCCCAGCAGTCCTGCCTTGAAAAAAGACTTGAATTTGGCCGGGTGCACAGTTCTGTGGTGCTCCCACCGCTGCCTCTGGGAAAGCTGTAGAATCCGGGGGCAGGGCTGGAGGCCAGGTTATTTGGATTCAAATCCCATCCGCGCTGTTTACCAACCACCTGACTTCCAGGCTGCGATCGTTTTTTTGCTCTGTTTTGCCCTGGTTTCTTTACAGGTGAAACAAAAAAACAAAATAAGAAAACAAAGGTGGTTCCTTCATTAGGCTATTGCTTGGTACTCGTAGTCTGGCGTATTGTTGGCGGCACCCAGTGGGGGCTCGGTTTCACCATCCTCCTTTCTTTTCTAACTAGCTTCCATCATCTTCACATCGCTTAGGTCAGTGGGTCCCACCCTGGAGGCCAAACGACCCTTTTACAGAGGTCTCCTAAGACCCTCCTGCATATCAGGTATTCACATCATGACTCGTAACAGTAACAAAATGAACAGTTATGAAGTAGCAAAGAAAAATCATTTTATGTGTGGGAGTCGCCACAACAGGTGGAGGCTATAGGAAGGCTGAGAACCATTGTCTTAGGTGGTCATCTCAGTTCAGGTCAAGAGATGCCACTGACCAGCTCCTTCAGCCTCTGTCACTCCTTCCCACTCCCCCGCCCCGACTCCCCCTACTTCCCCATCCCCCGTCTCCCACTCCTTACCCCCCACGCCCCTACTCCCACCATGCAGGCGTTAAAAGATGCAAGATCTCATTCGGTGGAACTGGATGCACATGTCCCTGAGGAAGGGACTGCCCTTTTCGTGTCACTGACTGCTGTAAGTTCCATGGGGCTTATTGCAAATGTGTCTCGGGGCATAGAGTTCCTTCTCACCCAGAATAAGATTCCAGTGCCGGAATCAGTTGCTTCATTGAAAGGAACTTTTGAGTTTTCGATCTTCACCTTGCAGTGACTCTGAGAAC
This sequence comes from Acomys minous, assembly GCF_964271855.1. Lineage (NCBI taxonomy): Eukaryota > Metazoa > Chordata > Mammalia > Rodentia > Muridae > Acomys > Acomys minous. The sequence continues at coordinate 104,668,958 of NC_140493.1, read as the reverse complement.
ACCTCCCAAGCAAGGCTCATGATCTACCTACCCACGGGCTGGAAGGAAAGATTCCCCGATACTGCAGCTACATTTTTTTCCTCCGCACACTGAAAACAGAACGAAGCCAAACAAAAAGCTCTCAGCTGGGCATAGTTGCTCATGCCAATTTAGTACCGGGAACCGAGGCAGAAGAGGCAGTACCGGCTCGAAGCCAGCCAGGGCTACATAATAAGCTCCAGGGCAGATCAGTTTGGGCTGTAGAGGGAGAACCTGTCTCAAACAGGAAATTGAAACAAAACATTACTGGGTGGGGGGGGGGGTGGGGGTTGGGGATGGGGGAGCAATATACTCAAGTCAAACAAAACCTTCTTGCTTAATTTGGAGAAATATAAGTGCTGCTTTTACTTACTCCGTCGTTTATCGCCTCAGACTGGAACTTCTCTGAGACCTTTAGCAGAAGGCCTGGGGAACATCAACCACTCTACTATGGTAGGGTATCAACACATTAACAGGTTCCCTGAGGCAGTGGAGATGCTGAGGCTAGTGGGGACCCTGCCCCCCCCTCCTTCAAATAGCTCTAACAAAGGTTATTTTTCCAGGTATTCACCAGTAGGCTGATATCAACATTTAGGGCTATAACCAGGAGAGGATCAGTTGGCCTCTACCTTGCTATGGTCTTACTTCAAGCTTTTGTTTTTGTTTTTGTTTGTTTGTTTTCTTTTTGAGACAGCGTTTCTCTATGTAGCCCTGGCTGTCCTGGAACTCGGTTTGTAAGCCAGGCTGGCCTCCAACTCACAGAGATCCATCTGCCTCTGCCTTCAGAGTGCTGGGGCTTTTGCCTTCTGAGTGCTGGGGCTTAAAGGTATGCACCACTGACACCTGGCACTTTGGGGGTCTAGTATAGCCCAGGCTGGCCCACAGTTTGCTTGAGTGAGGGAGATGAGGTTGGATTTCATTTCCTCCTGTTTTCCCCTCCTTCGTGGTGGGATGACAGCAGTGTAGGGACCCATCCCGTTCACCTACAAGATGCTTCCATCAATGCAAGCTCCTGGGAAGGCCTAAAACAAATGCTTACGAAATGTGTTCATCAATAGCCAAAATACCAAGTCAGTTGAGGAGCTGGTAGGCAGGGATCAAAAGAAGTCAAACAAGAGGCTGGAGAGATGGCCCAGTGGGCATTGTGCTGTCTGTATTTGGATCCCTAGCACCTGAGCTGGGTGTGATTGGTGTGCCTCCAACCCCAGTGCTGGGGAGACAGAGCCAGGGAGAGAATTGCTGACTGTGTATCAAAACCAAGATGGCTCGCCCGCTGCTTTGGAATGACACATGAGGTCAACTTCTGGTCTCTACATGCGTGTTCAATATGCGGGCATGCGTGCATGAATGAGAATACACACAATTTTATGGATTTTTTCTCCATTTTAATTAATTACTTGTTAAAGATCCACAAGGAGCTTCAGCAGGTAAGAAGTGAAGCCATGGGCATTCGAGTTTCTCAGGTCAGTCCCACCAAGATGGAGGTGAGCAAGAACACCAGATGAGGTTACAGCTTTGGCAGGAACCAACAGGATATTTGCACCCAGGAAGAAAACAGCTAAGAATACCGACTCTGACTTTTATGACTTATTACACGAACAACAAATGTGATTCCTGCTTTCCAAACACACAGCTACCTAAGCCTCATCCTCCACCTCGTTGTGTGAGCTGCGGGAGGTAGTTTTGTGACTGTTCTCTCTGGAAGCCCTGTTACAAATTAGCCAGGCTTTGATACGGCTTCAGCCTGCATCTCCCTGAACAGTATAAATAATAACTTTGATTCCAATTTGCAGACAGAAGGCCTAATTGCCTCCAGACTGTACAGATGTTTGCCCTCTTGTAGTCTCCGCAGACCCTGCCCCTCACCTCCTCAGCCTCCTTCCCTGCATTTGTTTCTGTGCAGCTGGGCTATGAGTGGGAGGGAAGGTGGTTCCCAGAGCAGTTGTGGTGAGGAAAGATCCGGAGAGTGAGGCAACAGAGGTGGCAAAATCCAGATGCACCCCAGGCCCCGTTCTGGTAAAGGCTTTATTAGATCTGCTCACAGAACAGGATTAGTAATATCAGGTAGAAGGTTAGTGTCCACATTTGCGTAGACGCCCCACAGAATCCTGAATCCTGCTGCCTTCCAGGCCAAGGTGATTTCCTCCTAGGTTCTCAAGAAATCCACGAATGGTTGCTTCTCATGGAAAGTGTTGGGATTTCCAGGAAAAGGAAAGGAAGCCTTTGCGATCTCACCATGGCGCCTAGTTTTTAGAGTTGAGCATTCTGTCTAGCTAGATATGCTGGTCCATGCCTGTGGGCTCAACGCTAGACAGGAAGCGAGGCCAGGAGGGAGCAGGGTAGTAAGGAAGCTGAGGAGAAAAGAATAAAAGAAAGGAAGGAAGAAGAGAGGAAGCTGAGGAAAGAAGGGGAGGAGGGAAGAAAGAAAGGAAGAAGGAAGAGAGAGGGGGAAGAAAGAAGGAAGCTAAAGAGGGAAGGAGGGAAAGAAGGAAATACTTTTTAATCAGCAGGGTCTATCTTATTTAACTTTTTACTCTCTGGATCTCTGCATGCATAAAAACTGAATATCCTTAAAATAACCACACTTCTGGCTAGAGAGCTGGCTCAGTAGTTTAAGAAGGATTGCTGAGTCTTCCAGAGCTCCCAGCACCTACCTAGCAACTCACAGAGGTTCGAATCCCAGCTGCAGGGGATCTGACCACCTCTTCTGGCTGCCAAGGGCATCTGGAGACACATGTGTTCACAAGCATGCATGCATGCATACATGTGTGCATGATGGCACACACATACTATATATATACACACATACATGTATCCACATGTCACTAATAAATAAGATAAACGAGCCCCTGCCCTAGGTACCGAGGAGTTGGTGTTTCTATAAAGTCATTCCAAGATGGATCAGAGGGACAAGAGTACCTGTCCCTCTTGACAATTTACTTTTACTTTCTGAATCTTTTGAAGAAATGTGAATTTGAACAATTAGCATCAATCTTCCCTTGTTTTGGTTCTTTTTTTTTTTTTTTCTCTGTGTAGCCTTGGTTGGACTCACTATGTAGACCAGGCTGGCCTTGAACTCACAGCAATCTGCCTGCCTCTTCCTCCCAAGTGCTGGGATTAAAGACATGCACAACCACACCCAGCTCCTCTGTTTTTGATTGCCCCATGATGATTACAAAGGTGACCAAAAAGTGATGCTACTCTTTGCTGTGGAAGCCAAAGTGAATGTGATATTACCTCTGAAGGCTCCAAGTGTGGCCCCCTGGGAGGGAGGGCCATGAAAACAGAGCCCAGGATGCAGCGTGGTCATGACAGGACAAGTGGTGGCCTAGAGCTCTGGGCGCAGAAGAGAAGCTGAGCCTACTTAGGAGAGAGGCTCCCTGAAGGCTCTGAGTCACAGAAGCTTGGAGGGTGAGTGGGAGGAGTGTCGGGAGCAGCAGAGAGCACTCACTCACAGGCAGCCCAGCTGGGAGAAGCAGCAAGGAGCCGCTGGTTTTGTGGTATTGTTTTAGTCAAGATGTAAAGTGGTTCAGCGCAGGCAGAGAAATCCCCCAAAGAAATCCAAGGCTGGAATAACAAAAACTGGATGCTCTCTCAGTCTGTGTGTGTGTGTGTGTGTGTGTGTGTGTGTGTGTGTGTGTGTGTGTTCACACATGTCTTGGTGCACTGTGTGCATAGGCATGCATATGTGTGAAGGCTGAGGATTAAGATCCGGAATCACGCTGCATAACTCTTCTGCCTTATTCATAGAAACGCGTTTTCAATCAAACCCAGATCTGATTGGTTTCTTAGCTCAGTTAGCTCAGCTTGCTCTGGGGCTCCCCAGTCTCCACATGCAGAAGCTGTAATTATAGGTGGGTTGGTATACCCACTCTGCAATAATGTGGGGTTTTTTTTTTTGGGGGGGGGGGAGAGGTGGGATCTGATGCTCCTGTGGCGATCTCTCCAAGCCCAAGATTGTATTTCATTATGTAAGTGTTGGCCAGGGTGTCAGGGGGCCTTTGACATATTTTAACAGGAGGTGGGTGTCATGGGGACGGCTTTAAAGGAGACACAGTGAAAGGATGTGAGCTCAGAACTGGGGAAGGGTGCTCATGTCCTAGCGTGGGAGGGAGCATTTCTGGCTAGTGCTGTGGTAGAAAAGGAGGCCCACATTAAAGAGATGCACGGGAAGAAAAGCTGGAAAGCTGTAGTGACTGAGTGAATAGGAGAGAAATGGAAAGAAAGTCAAGACGGTCTGTGGTTCTAACTGGAGACGCCATAGAACCTTTCACCATAGTAAGAAACAAGGAGTTAGGGGAGAAGATGACCTTGGTCCTGTCTCCTTTGGCAGAGTCTATGCAAATGCTGCTGCTTAACCAATGTGATGAATTTGCAGGACTGCACAGCCACGTCCTCTCGAGCAGGTTAGCATTTGTGGCACCGCGCAGGGTTACGGTAATGCTGTTTTATTCTGGATGGAACAAGCATGGCTTACCTTCAGGGAACACGAAATCCCGTAACGAAAGAGAGGAGCACAAAGACACAGGGCACATGGACCCTGCCACCGGGGGACCTGGCGTGGAACTGGTGCGGGGAAGCGTGCCCAAACCTGGGAAATCAAGCTCCAGATCAGGAGGAGTTAAGAACCTCCTCCCTGTTCAGAGACCGCATGCCCTGGTGCACGTAGGCTGGCAGGCTGGGGAACCCCCAACTCTCAAGGTAGTCACAGGTAGCTGGCACCTGGATGCAGATAGCGTATCACCAGCATCCCAGCCACAGGCGGTAAAATGAATTCACCCCCAAAACCCCACCCTACTCCCCAAGGTTTATATAGTACTTGTTCACCATGGAATAAACAAACATAGCGGTTTCACTAAATCTTGTCTGAAAGCTGCTGTTTCATTGGGTTAGCTCCTAGCTAAGAGAGCTGTAACGCTAAAATCCTCGAAGGAGGCCTCCCCTGCCCCCCCCTCCAGCCCCAGAACCCCCAGATGGACTGGACCCCTGCAGAGCCCACACCTTTTGGACTCTGTTTCCTCCCTCGTAGCTTGGTGTCTGGACACCTCTAGGGATGGAACAGTACACAGAACGACCCAAAGACTGATCCTCTGGAGAAAGGACAGTTCTTAAGGCTGTAAGATAAGATTGAGAGGGAATAGCAGAAGCTTCCCTAAATCAGATTATGCTTAAAATCTGGATACAACTGGGGTATGCAGAGGGAGGGAGAGACAGTGATTAAAAAAAAAAAAGACCCACAACCTTGGGGGATGAAAAAGGAGAAGTGGGGGGAAGGGAGGGAAGGAACAGAGGAAGAGGGAGACAATGAGAGAATACAAGGGTCGGGAAGGCAGAGGAAAAGAACGAAGAGTTCCTGAAATATGAGTAAAACATAACATGAACATCAAGTCAGAAGTCGGGGCGTCAGTGGACACTGAGGTAAGTTTATGCAAGGACATCCTATTAGTCATCTATCCATCTTAGGTCACCACCACCTTGGCTCATAGAGTTTGACTCCGAAAAAAACGCGCGTCTGGTCCCACCCTTTCTTGAGACGGTCCATGTGTTTGCCCTTGGGTCATTCCTCCGAGTTGATGGCCAGGGTCCCATGACCAAATCTGAGAAGCGATTTCTGTGTGCTGATAGTTCCTTCAGCTTTGTCCCCAGGAAATATCTGTAGATGGCCGTCCACTGTGGTGGTGCCCTCAGACACCAACAAGCACACCCAGCCGGCCACTTCACTCTCTGCTCCAGGTGTGTACACCTGTGCATGTGGTTCTGCAGGGGCTGAATGGACGAAAGAGAAAACACGAGGGCTCCTGTTGCACAGCCTAGTTCTGTAACTGGTCCAGTAAAGAGCTTTTGGGTGGATGGTCTGGTAGCTACTATGTTCCGCGGCTTGTGTTTGCATGTGGTAGATTCTAGAACGTTTCCCTTGATCTAGCAGCTCCATTTCCTTACTGAGACCTTCTTCTCCCTCCACAGCCTCTGAGAGAGTCTCGTTCCAAGAGAAGGAAGCTTACAAAGTTTCCTTAATGCAAAGGAGTTTGGACATGAACTTGAATGGCTATTGAGCTGATTTTCCAGCTGACAGGAGATGGTTAATTGTATGCAGTCTATGGGGGTCTTACAAAAAAAAAATCTGTCTGGCCACATTAATAGCAGCTTGAAATTTATGGCGTGAGACCATTGAGGGTGATAAGGAACTCAGGACCCTGGTAACTCAGAGTAATAACCTCTTCGGTGGAAATTAAAGGCCACGAGGGAGGGGTTTGCAGATCCCAGATCTCTGTAAAGAGAGATAACGAAGCTAAGCAAGGTATAATTCAACAAATCCTGTGGTGTGTGCTGCCCCTTTCTCTGACATATTATCTACCTGTTTTAAAGCATTTGCATCCCACTGGTGCTTAGAGCTGGGGGTTACGGCGTGGTGTGTCTGTATACCATAAGGACAACAATCTTTTTCCTTCTGTGTTTTCCTTTGTGTGCCTTCTGTCTATAGTAAACTCTCGCCATCTCGGCTCACGGAGTCTGACCCTCCCTAGTCTGATATAGATAGAAGACACATATATTAAAATTATTGAAAACATACAAGGCTAGCTGAGTATTCTACGTATGGGGCGTCGAGACAGTCTCGTGTAGCACAGCTGGAAACTGGACGTCAACTTCTCTGTGGCTGAGGATAACGTCTCGGTAGCCAAGGTTGGTCTTGAACTCTCAGTCTTCCTGCTTCCACCTCCTAGATGTTTGAATTATATGCATGCACCGCCACGTGCAGCTTCTGATATCAATCTGATTTTATTCTAATAACAAAAGGTAAGAGAGGCAACTTATTGTGAGTGAACAAATGAATGGGGGGGTCCCTGTTTTGTGCTTCTTTGGCTCCTGAGTCCTAATGCACCACTCGTGAAGGGCTGAGCCCTACTCTGTCTCCCTGGGGAGATGCAGTTTCCTTCAAAAGAGCTATTCTACTGAGGACTATTGAAGATTGCGCTCTTTTGGTGGTTTATTTATTTATTTATTGTTTTTTTCGAGACAGAGTTTCTATGTGTAGCCTTGACTGTCCTGGACTCCCTTTGTAGACCAGGGTGGCCGTGAACTCACAGCGATCCACCTGCCTCTGCCTCCCAAGTGCTAGGATTAAAGGCATGCCGCCTAGCTGGAGTTTTTTTGTTTTGTTTTGTTTTTTTGTTTTTTTGTTTTTTGTTTTTTTTTGAGACAGGGCTTTGGCCTTGAACTCACTATGGAGCAGCAGGTGACCTTGAACCCTTGAACCCTTGAACTTCCTGCCTCTGGAGTGCTGGAATTGCAGACATGCACCATAACAATCAGAGTGCTTGGAATGGAACCAGACTTTGTGCATGCTAGGCACTGTCAAGTGAGCTACATCCCCAGCCCTTTGGGACAAAGCCCTGTCAACAGTAGTGGGAGCTACAGTCCTCCGTCCAGAGGCCTGGGGTAAGAAGAAGACTCTGTGATGGCTCTTCTGCAGTCTGGTCCATACTCCCTGACCCTGCTTTAACTCTCAGGCCTGTTGGGGAGGCCTCAGGTGGCAGCTTCCTCCCCTTCACCATGGAGAGCACTAGCAGGCCAACTTTGTAGCCACAGGAGAGGATCACAGTGGTGAAGAAGAGGTACCGCACAGGTTGCTAAGGAGGTGCAAGTCCAAGGTCCAAGGTAGCTTTGGATTGCGCATTTGTAGGGCTCACATGCCCTGAAAGAACACGTGTGAAATAGTTACTGCAGATGTCTACTGCACCTGGAGTGTGAAGACTTCCTGCTTTGAGTTTTATATATAGACGAGGTCTCTCTCTAGTTCAGTGTGACCCAGAACTTACTATGTAGCTCACACTAGCCTGGAACTACTGGCCATCTTCCTGACTCAGGAAGTATTGGGGCTATAGGCGTGAGCCACCACACCCACGTGCATCCTTCCAGTACAAGTGTGCTTATATTCTGCCTTAGGCACCTTCCCAGGTTGGCATTAGAGCCTGCTCTGCAGTGGGGTTGACTTAGCAGTGATACAACACTGGAGAACACTGACTTTTCCCTCTCCCAGTGGGTATCAGTTGTAGGCAGATTCTGGGTTAGGGGTGAGACTATGTGTTCACGTCCCCTTCTCTACGCTGAGACTGTGTCTGCCTTGAACCTGTGCAGATCTTGTGTGTGTTGCCACAGTCTCTGCGAGCTTATATGTATATCAGCCCTTTGGGAAATTACCTCTTGGTAAAGATTTAGTGCTTATTTTATGTGTATTGGTGTTTTGTCTGCTCACTACATGCGTGACTGGCTATAGACAGTTGTGAGTCGCCAGGTGGGTGATGGGAATTGAACCCTGGTCCTCTGGAAGAGCAGGCAATGCTCTTAACCACTGAGGCATCCCTCCAGCCTTGGAAATTACCTCTTAAAGCTTCCCTGAGCTCATAAGACAGTACCAGGGGCTGAAGACCAATTGCACAAATACCTAAGCCTGTAGGGGACATGCCACAACCAAACTGTGGACGAGATATTGCATTTTAAGGACAAGAATAATGGAAAAAAGGCAGAGCTGTTGCAGCAAGCACTTGAGACGGGTGCAAAGCCCAGGGCAGTGACAGGGATCTGTGGGCAGGGGAGTGGTGAAAGGCAAAGGTGGGAGGGGGGAGGTGTGGGCGGTCCTGTGTTTTGTTATGCAAATAACGGAGGCTAGTAAAGCTATCCGGTGGGGGGCGGGGAGACCGTGGTGAATAGTTGGGGCTGCTTTCAGAATTTGCTTTCATGGCACCCTGGGAGGTGATTGGGCAGTAGGGCATGAAGTGACTTGGAAGCTGCTAGAACAGCCTTGCAGGGAAATGAGGGCAGCAGTGGAAGCCCCTTTCCTGGCCCCTGACGGGGGCTCCAGACATTCTGCCATGTGCTTTTCAAGTGACCCTGGAAGTCACTTCTGGGAAAGTGGGGTGGGGAGACCACTTTCCTTCTCCAGCCTTTGTGACTCTCCCTGGCCCCCACTTTAAGCTTGAGGAACCTCACTTCTGTTTGAAGAGAGCTGGCAGCTTGCAGGAGAGCCGCCAGTGCTGCCCTTTCTACATGCTGTGGGTCTGTGTCCTGGGGGCTGCAACCTGGATCTGGCTTCCAAGCCCCATCTGGAGGTGGACCAAGGGCTTCAGATCTGGGTTGATGGGTCACGCGGGATCTGGACTCCACTAGTAGCAGTGACGGAGGGTATTCGCCAATGGAAAACTAAAAACTAAAACTGCAGATGCCGCCCCCTTTGGTTTCTTTATCCTGAGGAGGTTTCCAAACTAGAAGTTGTCATTTACCAGAAAGCAAGGTCCTATTGGTACCCAGGCATATAGTCAGGGTTTTCTGGTGACTCAGGGACTTGGGAAGCAGTTTCCAAAGGACAAACTAGTATTTGGGCAAAACCGGAGACAACTCATATAAAATTGCTCATTCTCTGTAAGGGAGGCGTCTCTCGTTCTCTTCCTTCCATCTTCCCCTCTCCCTTCATTTCTTCCTTCTTCTTCCTGAGGGCTTACTCTGTTCCAGGCCCTTCCAGGACGAGGTCCACACCGTGATGACCAGTAAATACTGAGACTGGTGCCATACTGAGTGGAAAATGAGACTCCTGCTGTCTGGGGTGTGCTGGAAAGGTGCTAACCTCATGTGGGAAAGCCGGGGATGCCAAAACAAAGCTGACTGAGGCGCAACATGAGCTAGTTCAAGACAAGTTAAAGTATATAATGCAGGTTTATTGGGAGTAAGGCTCAGCCGCCATGGCTAGGGAGGTGGTGGCTAGAGGGGGGCAGGGAGAAAGAGTGAGAGGGGGGACAGTCAGAGAAGAGTGGGTGGGAACCAAAATGTCTGGATTATATGGTGGAGGGGGAGGGGAAATCCCTGCCCTTGCGCTGGAAAGCTCAGGGTAGAGGGCGGGGTATGCCAGCCACACCCCTGCATCAGGTAGGGACCAAGGGATGCTGGGAAAAGAGGGATACTGGAGAAGCCCAACTTGATATTCAGGCATTGGTTGACTAAATAGCGTGGAGGAAGACCTAGGTTAGGATCCGTAAGCACAGGGGTGAGTCACGCTAGCTCTTCAGAGCATGGGTCAAGTCCTCAAAGTTTTAAATAGGTAAGTATGTCCAGACCAGGAATCCTGTGATTCTCAACTAGGACAGCTTTGTCCTTTGCTTCTGTCACCAGGGACAGCTGGCAAACTCTAGAGATACTTTGTGTGGGAAAAGTGGAAGGGGTGTTAATGGTTCCTGCCCTAGATCATTTCTGTGGCTGTGATAAAATGCTGTGACATAAAGTGACTTCGGAGAGAGAAAGGGTTTATCTCGGTTTAGGATTCCAGCTTGCAGCCCATCATTGGGGGGATGTCAGGGAACTTGAAGGGGTGAGCACATCACCTGTGCATCCGCCGTGAGCAGAGACAGATGGAGAGCACACATGGAATAAAAGGAAAAAGGAAGAAACTAGCACAGCATACAGAATTTCCATTCCTAGCCAACTCTGAGAGGAACTGGTCTGCTTCCCCAGGCCTCTGAGGCCGTGAGCTGAATAAACCCTTTCTCCCTCATGCGTTGCTTGTATTAGGTGTTTTGTCATGGTATGTTGGGGTGAAAAGTGACTGATATGGAGGTACTAGAAAAAGAACTAGAGGTTTGCTTGGTGGTCTTTAGAGCCTTTTTTTTTTTCTAATTCTTGTAAGTCCAGAGTCACACAAAAGTCAGAGCTCCAAACACTTCGATGGCAGCAGCAGAAGCCGGGTGATGGGTGCATAGACTTCAGCATGGCTTTTTCAGTATGGGTGATTCTGAACAGATGCTGAAAAGGGGGGAGGACCCAGGACTTTTGCTAACTTAATGAAGAAAAAAAGCTAGGCAAAAAGTCAGATTTGGATGCTCTGTGTGACAATGTGCTTCAAGATTTCGCTTTTGCTTTGGGATCTTAGGGATTAGGACTAGGACAGGCTTTTATTGTGTTCCTCCCCCCCCCCCACCCCCAGGGACAGGGGAGGCACTCACATAGCTCAGGATAATTTGAACTCAAGATGTAGCCCAGAGTGACCTTGGACTTACAATCCTCCAGTCTCTCTACTCCCCAAGTGCTGTGATTCTAAGCGTGCAATCACCACGCCATGTTTTGTGGTACTGAGGGCAGGGAGACAGAATCCAGTGCTTTCTGCATCTAGGTAGGCACGCTAGCTACCAACTGAGCCACACTCCCAATACTGGTTCTGTTTTCATTGGAAAGCTTATGCCAAAACCAGAGCAAAACTAGAGTCCTCTGAGGGAGCAGGCTTTCAGTGGGGAGGCCCTGCTTCCATGTGGGGAGCTCTCCCTCGAAGGCTGAGGGTGCCATCCTATCCCAGGTGCTCTCTTCTTCCAGCATCCTGGAGTGTTGCTAGAGGATGATGCTCACTTCTGTTCTCCATCTCCAGCGCCATCCGCGGAGTTTTGGTGGTCCACCGTGGAGCATGTGCACATGTGAGCCTGAGTACGATATGCTCCTGGGGCCAGAGAAATGGGAAGAAAAGCAACAGATGGGCCCCCTGAGCTTCTCCTTGGCCCAGAAAATGAAAGGCAGAGAAAATCATTATAAAAAATGGAAGCAGCTGTGGCAAAGAAGCAGCAGCTTTTGGGGGTGGATCCACACTCAAGGGGGGTGGGGCAAGGGGGTTGCACTTATTAGGGCTCTGCTCCAAAGTGGGGGAGGATGCTGCTCAAAACAGGACCCTTCGCGGGATGCCAACCCATCCCACAGATCCTTTCCTCTTCTCTACTCCCTGAGGAACAAGGTCTGATCTCCCTGTATGCAGAGAAGATTGGCGGGCAGGACCCAGACTCTCTGCTGGTGTTTGGCTGCCTGTGTGGCGCACTGCTCTTTCCCTTGAATCTCTCACAAATCCCCTGACTTTGTTTGAACCTGTTTTTTGTTGAGTTCTTGGCATGTAAAGGCAACAGCAGGCTAATGCGCCATTTGTCGACGACTGACCGTGAGGATGCCCTGAGTAAGCAGAAAAGACCTGTAGTCATGGTCCCTGGCTCCCATTCAGCAACAACTGGACACGTTTCCAGAGGGACTTTTGGATGGGATAGCACTGAGAAGTCAAAATTGAAAAAAGGAGTGACTTGAGGGAAAGAGGGACTATAGAGAGCCTATCGGGAGAGGCAATGAGTTTCTGGGAAAGTACAATATTTGCTACTCTCTAACCTAGTTCCCACTACCAATGCTTGAATGATAATAATAATAATAATTATAATTTCAATTAAAATCTCAAAGGCAGGCACAAACTAAAACCTAAAATCAACTGGATGCTAATTAAATGCTGGATGGCTCTCTACAAATCAGAATGTTGAGTTTGTGTCAGACAATCTTGTTTTGACATTTACTTATTTATGTGTGTGTGTGTGTGTGTGTGTGTGTGTGTACACATGCACGCTTGCACACATGTGCATGTCATGTGCAAGCATGGAGGACAAAGACAACTTTTCAGAGTTTGTTTTCTCTTTCCACACCATGTTGGTTCTGGGACTCAGACTCGGGTCATTCATTAGATTTGGCTGCAAGCACCTTTATACGCTGAACCAGCTCTTTGGCCCCTAAATCATCTTTTCTTTATTAAAAAAAAAAAGCAACGCATGCTTGATGATACTCAGGAAACATTTTTTAAAGTTGTATTTATTTTTATTTTATGCATATGGGTGGTCTGCCTGCATGTACGTTTGTGAATCATGTATATACAACATCTAAAGAAGCAGCTCAAAAAGGGCATCAGATCCCCTGGCCCTGGAGGTACATCTTAGTTGTGAGCTGGCATGTGAGTGTTGGGAATTAAACCTGGATTCTTAGGAAAAGCAGCCTGTTCTTTTAACCACTGAGCCATCTCTCTAACCCCAACCTAAGGAATTCTTTTTAAAAAACATTTTTAAAAAATCCATATTCTCTCCCGATTGTTATCCCCTCTCTTGTATCTTCCTATTCTGTTCCCACCTTCCCTCCCTCTTCCTCCCTGTTCCCATCCCCTAGACCTCAGACAAGGGGCCCTCCTCCCCCACTGTCTGACTACAGCCTCTCTCTCAGGTGTCATCCGGATAGCCTGCATCCCCTTCTTCTGCATGCCCACAAGGTCTCCCCACCAAGGGGAAGTGATCTTCTAAGTTCTGTCTATTCTATTTACTCGCTTGAGTAATTAACACAGAGACACAAATCTTCAGCTTTTGTTAATACATTGGTCATGTCGTCCTACCCCTTAGGTCTGGGGGGTCTTATTTACCTTTGTACCATGAGCTTGCTGCTTTGAGCTTGTCCTGTGGGAGACAAGCAGGAAACTGCATTGTCATGAGGACTCTCAGGCAACGTGACTACACCAACTAGAGTACCACAGTTCGCTCCTCACCACTTGCCCATGAAAACAGCGTGATTCATTGCTGATCTCTCTCTGGGCAGCTGAATGTCACTTGGCCTCAAGACCATCATCGATTGGCCACTGCTCATGCCTAATGTTGGATCAGGATCTGTTGTTGGTTCAGATGAATTCATTGCCACCTCCATTTGGGAGTCTAGCATGAAATGCAGCCTTGACTCCGCCCCACTCAGGCAATAAAATGATCAGGTAACATGGATGAAAATAAGAGGCCAGGGAGTCTTGGTAGAAGGAGGGGATGCAGGGCACTGGAGGAGGGGTGTGTGTGTGTGGGGGGAAGCGAACAACTCTGTCTCATTCTTTGTTAAAATCCCAGAAAACAGCTGCAGGTGGAGCGTAGACTGGGTTTTGAGAACTCTCTATGGAGGCTAGGGTTCAGGCAGGGGCCAGCTGGGTAAGGAAATCACTTGGGGGGGGGGTCACGTGTCTCCACATGCTTGCTGAAGGCTGCAGAAACTTCAGAGACTTTTGAAACTGATTTGGGGGGGGTGGTAGTTGATAGCTCTGTGGTCTGGGGAGACGAGGACTCAAGCATTGTCGTTTAAGATGTATGGACCGTATTGTGAGCAAGATGAGCATCAGGGTAGTCTCTTCTCTCTCTCTCTCTCTCTCTCTCTCTCTCTCTCTCTCTCTCTCTCTCTCTCTCTCATCTGTGGGATCAAAGAGAGAAGCAACTGTTTCTGTCTCAGTCTACAGCGATAAAACCCTTACCCTTACTTTCAGTGTTCAAGTCCACAGATGGCTTTCTACGAGGATGCCCCCTTTTCCTGCAGAGCTATAGGTCAGCAGCCCACAGTTCCAGGGGTGAAGGAAGATTTATTTGGTCAAACGTTACCCCCAGGCTTAGCTATTTGTTCGGGTTTATGGTTTTACTGGTTTATCCTTTGACTTCCTCCACCTCCCAAGTCGTCATAAGTGGTCCCAAGACACAGATTAGCCATTTCTGGAGTCCCCGCTCTGTTTGTCTCCAGGTGGACCTGGAAGAACATCGCAGTCTACTCCCTCACAGATCTTGGCGTGTCCCCATCGAGGGCTAGTCGGACTGGGACATCACTAAGCCAGCTGCAAAAATGAGAAGTCAGGAGAAAAATGGATATCTGAAGCCATTCCAAGAGAGAGGGAGGGAGGGAGGGAGGGAGGGAGGGAAAGTGAGAGAGAGAGAGAGAGAGAGAGAGAGAGAGAGAGAGAGAGAGAGAGAGGCGAACTCCTTGGGGTGACAAGGAAAGGAGGGTTGAAAATGCTAAGCAAACACATAAAGTATACCATGATGGCTGATATTTTCAACTTGACAGATCCCTTTAGAGACAAGTCTCTGGGCATAGCTGAGAGTGAGTGTCTAAGACTGGTTAACTGAAGTGGGAAGATATATCCAAAAAGTGGTCAGTACTGCCCCAATGGGCTGGGATCCTAAACCAAAAAAGAAATTGAACCTAGCACCAGCATTCTGATAGTGGGTGTAAAGTGGCCACAAACAAAAACCCAGTCTGCGTGATCCCCTGTGATGGACTATAGACTCAAACTATGAGCCTAAAGAGGTCCTTCCTTGAGGCTGGAGAGATGGCTCAGAGGTTAAGAGCACTGGCTGCTCTTCTAGAGGTCCTAAGTTCAATTCCCAGCAACCACATGGTGGCTCACAACCATCTACAATGGGGTCTGATGTCCTCTCCTGGAGTGCAGGTGTACATGCAGGCTGAACACTGTATATGTAATAAATAAATAAATCTTTTTTTTAAGAGGTCCTTCCTCTCTTAAGTTGCATTTGCCAAGTGTTTTGTCCAAGCAATGAGAAAAGTAACTAGTACAGGCACCATTTCACACCCACGATGTGGAGCATGAAATGTAAAGGACCAGATGACAAACATTAGCATAGATGTGCAGGGTCTGGGGGGGAAGGTCCTTTGGCTGGCCCTGTGAGGGTTGAAATGACCCGAGCCCTTTGGAAAATGGTTCGGCAGTTTTTTCTTTCTTTCCTTCTTCCTTCCTCCCTTCCTTCCTTCCTTTGTTTTTTTTTTTTTTAAAGATTATTTATTTAATGTATATGATAATGCACACCAGAAGAGGGCATCAGATCACATTATAGATGGTTGTGAGCCACCATGTGGTTGCTGGGAATTGAACTCAGGACCTCTGGAAGAGCAGACAGTGCTCTTAACCTCTGCGCCATCTCTCCAGCCGGGCAGTTTCTCATAAAGTCGAACAGTTATCTTTCTTGCGACTCAGCGATCATATTTCTAGGTATTTACTCAAGAGAGATGTATATGGACTTTATTCTCAGTAGTCTCAAACTGGACGGAGTGTAGATGGCCAGGAAATGCACAAACAAGCGCATTCTTACATGATTGTATAATAAAAAAACTACGCAGTTGTGCAATGAAAAACTATTGACACATAATGGCGGTTGTGAATCTCAAGATATATGTCAAGTGGAAGATGTCAGGTATAAATGGACTCATACTATAAAATCCCAGTTATGCTAACAACTGGCCAAAAGACTAAGTGAGCAGACTTTGGGGGTAACTAGATGGGGTGCTGGTCATGCAGATGGGTACACAAACCAGAATCACTGGCTTGCACACAGGTTCCACGTATTTTACTGTTGGCCAAGTTGGTTTTTTATGTGTTGCTGTTGTTTTTTTTTTCTCACAGTAAAATAAGGAAGGGGAGTCTGAGAGAAGAAACATGGTTTGAATACTTTTAGGGGAGTTGTGGCCATGCAGTGGGGCCCACCTCTTCACTGGGTGGCACCATACCTTCTGTTCATCAGCATTGCGTGCCTTTTCTAACCCAGCAAATATCTGGTAACAGATGCTGACACCAGACCAAAGAAGAACTTTATCACTCAAATCCTGCTCCGTGACGGGGGTGGGGGTGGGGGGGGTAGGGGGGATGCGGGGGGGGGGCATGGCCGGCAGCGGCGATATATTTACAGGACTGTGGATTGGGAGGCTACTAACAGGCATGGGTAACTCAAAGACAGGCATATCAACACAAAGCCCACCCCAGTGTGAGTAACAGTAGGAGTTCCCGACTGGTAGGAGAGTCCCCTCTACCACTGGCCTTGCAAATCTCTAAACGTTTTTTGGAGCTTGCTGAAGCTTGCAGGTTTGTGAACTTACTAAGTCTTGATGAGCCTCCTGCTAAGTTGGGAATATTTCAATTCGGAGGGGACAGATACTCAACAGTGAGGCACTGTGACGGGCACCTGAGGTTGGTACAATCTCAAATGAAGCCGTTTTTTTGGCTCAGGGTTTCCGAGACATCAGTTCTGGGCCAGCAGACTCCATTGCTGTGGGACTGTGGTGAGTCAGAGCTACTCACCTCCAGGTAGGCGGGGAAGCAGAGAAAGTGAGGAGGGATCAGAAAGAAGTCGCACTCCCCACTGGGAACCACTGTCCTCTAACTCAGTCCCACCCACTCACAGTTTATTTATCTAGGGATTCACAATGGACTGAGCCATTGTTCGAGCACAATGCTTATGCTAAATCCCCTCACCATTGTTTGGACCCACCTGCTAGGGACCAAGTTTTCATCAGTTAAGCCTTGAGGGGGAAACTTATTTGCAAGCCATACCATTCACTGCAGAGGGACCGACTGAGACTTTAAGAGCAGTTGTTTACAAAGCTTTGAAGTGAGTTCTCCAAGTGCAGAAATACCAGAGAACTAATCTAAATACCTAGGCTGACGTAAGGGTACTGGTCACCTCTCCCCACATAAGGGAAGCCTTTCACTGGCTCCTTGTGGATCTTGAAAGAGAGTCAGAATGTTGTCAGGTGTGGTCTTAGCACAGGAATGAGGAGAGCTCAGCAGAAAGACTGCAGGCAACTGAGCATGCTCACTCAGCAGTGGGGAGGTTGAAAGCTGTCATCCTAAGGATAATGCATCTTCCTGAATCCAGACAGATCTGCGTGTGTGGGGAGTACATACACAGAGTACCCCAGAAGAGACAGCCAGTTTTGACTGAGAGCCTGGAACACCCGGGACTGGACCTGAGAGGGTGTGGCATCCAGACAATTGTCCCAGTCTCTGCCTTAGTTTGTCCCCTCCCCCTTTGATTCTGTCAGGCAGACACATCATAGATGCTGGCTTGTGAGGGAGGTGGCAGAGGGGAGCTATAGAGTGAAGTGTGAGGCCACTCTTAGGAATCCATGAGTTGAGGAGGAGAGACATTTAACAAGCCACTTGCAATATTTCCTGGGACGGACATTCCAGTTACTGAAATGCGACTTCAAAAGACAGCTACATAAACAAAGGACTTTTTGTTTGTTTGGAGATTGATAGGAAAGACATGTCTGCCTCTCTCCCTGCCCAGTACTACCTCTCCACGAACACTTCACGGACCACCAGCTGTTGTTGCAAAAAACAGCTACGCACACATTAGTCCTACGTATCATCTATGTGTGACCCAGCCATTGTGCACAAATGGAGTTGCTGGAGTGAAAAATGCCAGCTTCAGAGTGAAGGCAAAGAGAGAGCTGATCTTGATTTCAGCCCACTAAGCATCTCTAGCCATATCTGCATCTTCCATAGTTCGAGTGATCCTCAACTTTCACTCAGCTATGGAAGATAAGCCCAGGTTGTTCTTGAGGTCACCAGAATTTTCAGTCTTGTGCCTTCCTCGTATATAGCCCCTTGTATATAGTTTCATTGCAACTGCCTTCGCTTTGTTCCAAGTCTCTATCTTGTATGCGATGGAATAAGCAGGGGACAGTATTTTGGGCATGCGTAGGTGTATATGGTGTGGCATGTGTATGTGTGCATGTTCACATGTGTGTTGGCACATGGTGTATGTATGCATGTATGCATGTATATGCCAGAGATTGCTGTTGGATGCTTTCTTCGATTTCTTTCCACCTTATATATTGAGACAGGGTCTCTCATTGAAACCCAAAGCCCACACCTGTGACTCCTCTAGCTAGCTAGCTTGCTCTAGGAATCCTCTGTCTTTACCTCCTGAACAATGGAATCAGGCAGGCAGGCCACTATGCCACCTGCATTTATGGGGGTACCAGATATCTGAGCTCTGATTCTCCTCACCCTGTACCCATCTAGCCCCCACCCCATCTCTCCCCAGCACCAAACAAGAGACTTCAAAGTCATCTTCTTGTTCCCATGTTTGGATAGCAAACTCAAAGTTCTGGGTTGTTACGGGGCAACAAGTGTCTTCTTTTTAACCCACAAGTGTTTTTGTCATTATCTGGTGAAAAATCCTTCCTGAGTTTCTATGATTCCATTCCTGTTCTTTCTCTCCCAATTTAGTCTCTCTTCTGCATCCGCTCACGGTCCATCCTGTGACACCAACTCACCCGCATCCATCCTGAAACCCAGCCTGTCTCTTATCACCTCTGTTCTCCCTCCCTCTCCCTCCTATTTCCTTCCTTTTCTTTTCTTCCTCCCTCCCCCTCCATCCTTCCCTCTCTCCCTTCATTTCTTCCTTCCTTCCTCCTCGTTTCCCTCCCTATCCCTTCCTTTTTATTGTTCATTATGTAGTCCTGGCCATCCTGGAACTTGCTACATAGACCAAGTTGTCTTTCAACTTGCTGTATTCCTTCTCTCTCCCCTCTCAAGTGCTGGGTTCTACACGTATGCCCCGCAAGGCCCTGCTGCACCTATATATTTGCTGAACAGTTCCTTTTCAGTGCCCTGTCTTCCCCCAGGTAAAGTGCATTCCTCTTCCAGAAAGCCATCCCTTCCTTCTTCCCAGCCTCTGTGCCTGTATAGAATTCTGTACACATCTTAACGCTCAATACTGTTGTCCGTTTAGTTCACTTGTACCCTCTTCCTCTTCTGACCTCTGTATCTCATTATTTTTCGAGATCACAGTCAGGCCCACAATAGGTAGCAAGACTGTTGATGTAACTGGCTGCTTTATGACAGAATAGTTTTGCTTTCTAACCTCTAAGACTCTATTTCAATTTAAGACTATGGGAATCAAAGTGACTGTATATATCAACAAATTCATCAGTAAGCCCTGGATCCCCTGGTGGTTGTCACATGCTCATCTAATCCTAGAGATCAGTTGAGGGAGAGGGCGAAGCTGAAGGGCTCAATGGAAGAGACAAAGAAATTCACGACAAGGCATATTTCAGGAGACAATGGTGTCACGGAAAAGGAGAATGGGTTAGGGAGTTCCCTGGGTGAGGGCAACATCTATCTAAGATCCGCACTCTGGTAAGGTTCCTTAGAACAGGGAAATCTGGGCTAAGATGAAAAGCAGAAAGGAGATGGGAGGAAAGATTCTTATGAAAGAGATGGTAGTGTGTGCAAAGGGCCCGAAGCAGCGAAGGGCTCGAGAGACTTATGAATGAGAGAGAAGGCAGAACGGTAGGCATCCAGGAATAGAGTGTTGGAGCTGGACCGTATAGACAAAAAGGTTGGTAAGTCCTTTCTATCGAGAACCAGATGGAAAATAGTTGGGCTCTGCGAGCAGGAACCCACTGCTCAAGGTTGGCATTTGAATGTGAAATGCACCCCAGGCTCATGTGTTTTAATACTTGGTCCGCAGCTGGTATTGGGTCTTGAGAAGGTTGTGGAATCTTCAGGATGAAAAGCCTCACTGGAGAAAGTGATATACTCTCTCTCTCTCTCTCTCTCTCTCTCTCTCTCTCTCTCTCTCTCTCTGTGTGTGTGTGTGTGTGCCTTGAGGTTTTGTAGCTGGGCCTCATGTCCTGTGCTTTCTCTTGACTGTGGGTGTAATCTGATCTCTTGCTCCTGTGTCTTTTCTACCACAGTGGACTGTGTACCCTGGAACTGTGAGCCAGGTTAAGCTCATTCGTCCTTAAACTGTTTCTTGTCTTTTGTCACAGCAACAACAAAAACAACAACAACAACAACAACAACAACAACAACAACAACAACAACAACAAGCGACTGACACACTCCAGCAACTCAGCTTGTCCACAATGGCTGGACACATAGATGATAAGTAGACTAATGTGTGTGTGTAGCTGGTTTTGTCACAATAGTCCAGATTAGGTATGTGTGTAGGCTATACTTTGCCCTGGAGTAAGGCAACTGCTTAGTTAAGAATTTGGTTTTTTTTCCCCCCATAGGGACAAGTAGCTTTTGGATGGTCGCCTTGTGCTTTAATGAGGTTCCCTGGGATATAATTTACAACTTAAAAGTTGTATTTCTCCTTTAATTCTTCCTTGGCTGCTGCAAATTCTATTTCTATTTGGAAACTGATGGGTTTTGGGGGAGGGGGCTCTGTGGTGCTTGCTTGTGCCTTTTAGTGGTAGCATGACCTCAGGTCAATTGCTTAATATCTCTTGCTTCAATTTCCTCCTCCTCCTCCTTTGTTTGTTTTATTGTTTCGAAACAGGATTTCTCTGTGTAGCCCTGGCTATCCTGGACTTGTTTGTAGACCAGGCTGGCCCCGAACCCTCAGCAATCTGCCTTCCTCTGCCTCCCCAAGTGCTGGGATTAAAGGCCTGGCTTTTTAAAAGCATACAGCACCTGGTAGGTATTCCAAGGCAGCCTCCCATCCAAATACTAACCAGGCCCGACCCTGCTTAGCTTCCCAGATCAGATGAGATTGGGTGCGTTCAGGGTGGTATGGCCGTAGACCAGTTTCTTTCTTTGTAGCATTGTAATAGTAATGGTTATCTCTAAGGGTTATTAATTGGATTAGATACAATGCATATAAACCATCTGACAAAAATAGAGGCTTGGTAATGCCATTCTAGGGTGCAAACCTGAGTTTGAGGACAGTCCCCCTGTAAGGGCCAGGTGTGTGCCTGTGAGGTCAGTGCTCAGAGAACAGGGACAAGCTGATCTCGGTGTTCACTGCCCATTTACGGAACTCTAGCTAGGCTGGGATATAGTTTACAACCTAAAAGTTGTATTTCTCCTTTGTGCCTTTTAGTGGCTAATTGTTTAATCTCCCTTTGCCTCAGTTTCCTCCTCCTCCTCCTCTGTTTGTTTGTTTTGTTTTTTTCAAGCCTTAGACTAACGTCTGAATCATAGGTTCAGAGAGAGACCTTGTCTCGAGAACGTAAGGCGCGCGCGCGCACACACACACACACACACACACACACACGCGCACACACACACACATGCACGCACACACACACACACACATGCACGCACACACACACACATGAATGCACGCACAGGCAAACTTTCACAATAACAGTCTGACAGAGCTTGCTGAATGTAACATAACTAGGTTGGTTTGGTTACTGTAAGACTAGTACAATTGTAGCTTCAGATAATGAAAGCCCCATCTGTGCTTCCTGACTGTGGGTGTAACAGGGCTGTCTGGCCTCTTGCTCCTGTCGCGCCCGCCGTGCGTTCCCTGCCATGACTGACTGTGCCTCCTGACGCTGGGAGGCATCTATTTGTGCTTAGATCTTCTTAAGAGAGATTGTGGCAGCACGAGACGATGTTAACTGAATTAAGTCCAGTACAAAGTCCTGAAAAATCCAGGAGGTGTGTCCAGTAATTGTGTCACCTTGGCATACATAGCCCCACAACCATGTCTTGCTGTTGCGTGCAAATTTGAGACTGTCTCATCATGCTGCATTTGCTCTCTCTAAAAACAAACAAACAAACAAACACATTCTTAGGCCTGGAGAGATGTGTGAGTTGTTAAGAGCGCTAGCTACTCTTCCAAAGGACCTGGGTTCGATTCCTGGAATCCACATGACGGCTCACAACTGTCTGTAACACCAGTTCCAGGGGAACCAACACCCTTTCCTGGATTTCATAGGCATTAGGTGTACAGACAGTTACAGGCAAAACACCCATAGACATAAACTGAAAATAAATCAAATTGAAATAAGAATTACTCTCCAGAAATCCAGACAAAAATAGTTCTAATCTGTGAATGGAGGAGAAACAGCCCTAGTTAGAGTTCTGCAAACAGTTCACCTGTAAGAGCTCATAGGAGGCTCTAGAAAAAGCCAGAGGACAGGAAATGCAAGAAAGGAAAAACTAGTATGGCAGTGAGGCCAAGGCCACAGTTCTTCTTGGCTTTATGTCACTTACGCTCTGTGATGCTCACAGGTAACAATCCTGGAGGGTGGAAACCATGTGACTCTCAGAGCAGTAAGCATCGTGAATAAGGACCAGTGATAAAGTGATATCTCCACCTGTTTAATTTCTGTCTCTGTGATACACATGTGTCCTGAAGTAACGTGGGAAGGAGATGGTTTACTTCATCTTACAGGTTACCATCCATTAATGAGAGGGAGTCAGTGCAGGAATATGAAACAGAGACCACTGAGGAATGTTGCTTACTGGCTTGCTTCGGGGTTCATGTCCAACTGTCTTTCTAATATAGCCCATGCCCTCTTGCTTTGGACTGGCACCACCCACAGTGGGCTCGGCTTGTTTACATCAATTAACAGTCAAGAAAATGCTGCCCGTTTCCCCCCCCCCTCCAGCCCCCAAGGACAAGCTACGGGCCAATCTGATGGAAGAAGTTCTTCAACTGAAGTTCCCTCTTGCCATGTGTGTGGAGTGGACAAGCCAGACGAGCAACCACGGTTATGGAGCATTCTCTGCAGTGCAGTCTATGTTGCTGCCCTCACGTTCATGGGTGTGATGAGAGGCTGGCATTAGTTCAGGACCTACTGAATGCCAGACACTACTGAGAACAGACACGGAATCCATGTTTACAGTATCCGCTGTCAGGGCTTACTGGTCAACAGCTCTGGTCATGGGCAGGCCCAGCTTTACCCCCTCCCCTTTTAGAGATGGGCCTTTCAAAGAAAAGAATGTAGAGGGCGGTGGAGATGGCTCAGTTGGTAAAATGCTTGCTGTGCAAACATGAAGTCCTGAGTTCAAATCCCCAGCACACAGCTAAAAGGTCTGACATGGTTGATCACGCTTGTAAGCTCAGCATTAGAGTGGCAGAGACAAGAGGCTCCCTGGAGCTTACTGGCGAAGGAGCCTAACATACTGGTTGGGTTCTAAGGCAGTGAGCTCAGGCCTCCTTTTCTTCATTGGAAATCTGTCTCTGGCTATAGTGACAGCTCACCTATCAATCTGTGTAAAAAGGTCCCCGAGAGCAATGAAGGGCGCCAGGAAGGATAAGAGGAGACTGGAAGCAAGGAAGTCAGAGCCCAGCTCAAAGTCCTCCACATGGCTCAAGTTCAGTGATGGATCAGAACGCTAATTCTAAATGTGTTTGGTTTTTTTTTTTTATTCCTTTTCATTGCAAAAATAAAAATCAATTTTTTCTTTCTTTCTTTCTTTTTTTTTTTTTTTTAAGATAGAAAGGCTGATGTTAAACATAAACACAAGGACTGTGGGTCTAAGCACAAGCTTTTGTTGTTGCTCTTGTTCTTGTTGTGGTAGCTCTCCTAGGTTTCCAGCCCATGTTAGTGTTGCCAGGGTGATAAGCCCCATGCTTTTGGACTTACCATAAAACTTTCTCTAAAATATTTTATAATCTGGTAAGTTTGGGCTTTGACTAGACCTAATGAGTGTGAGGGTTGGGGTGGGGGGCAGTGACTGGGAGTCTAAAGAATGTTCTTGGGGCTCTCTACTGTATCCTGGGTATTTACTGTATATCAGAGCCACTTGGGGAACCTCCTAAGGAACCCTTTATGAGTCTTGCCTTAGAAAATTCTAGCATAATAGGAGTGCTTTTCAGACCAACAGTCAGCTGGAGTCAGTATCTGGAGTAGTGCTGGCTGAACATCACTCCAAAAACACCAAACCAAACCAAACTAAGCCAAAAAAACACCTTGTGGGCTATAAGGTACAATTGTTAACATTCTCAGAAAAAGGGGAAACTGAGGCATAAGGTGCTTAAATTGCCCTAGGCCACCCTAATAAGTTTATGTCACAACAGAACATTGTGGCTCTAAGAAGGCCTGCCTAGGGTATCACACTAAGGAAAAGGCAGAGGAAGTTAGAAAATAGTCTGGATTTGGCCCCATGTGAGAGTTGCTGTGTGCTAATTAGGACTGGTAAGTCAGACAAAACTTAGTGTTCACCGTGGACACTTTCAAACAGGACTTGCTGAGTGTTGGCAACAGTAGGGAAAAGAAGAGATTTTGTAAAGGGGGGGGGACATGGAGGGGTGGACAAATGTTGGACTGTCAAACTAGAAAGGAGAATCTGCTGTCTGGAGGTGCAGAGAGAGATTTGTTCCCCCACAGATCACAGGCCCTCAATCAATGCTTGTGGGAGGGATTTGCAAAGGAGGCCTCAGACTAATGCTGCTCCGATGTGATAACTATCATTTTCCTGGTTGCCCTGATCCTGGTGTGGGAGGCTAGCCAGGAATGCTGCCTGAGCTCTGGCGGCCCTGCACTCTGCCTGAGACTGTCAGCCTGGAGTGGTGGAGGTGCCTTTACCTTCTGAGACATAGGCCCCATCAGCTCCGGGGGGGAGGTGCCTGGAGGAGGTGGGAGGGAGGGAGTGACTTCATCTGTTTAATGAAAAATGACCTGAACGTCTCTCTGAACCTGGAAACTCCCCATCGAATTGGGGCCAAAGAAAACAGGATCAGGCCGTATATCTTCTAGGATGGCTTCTCCGCATCTCTGTATGATGACTTAAACTGAAGGGAACATGGGGGTGGGGGTGGAAGGGGCAATCTCTCTTCATTGTCTCCGCAGAGAAATCAGGAGAGATGGAAATGATTTCAGGGGTTGATTGGACAGGCTTTCCCTGCCTTCTGTAGGTAGATAGATTCCCTTTCCCTCTGGCTCCTTTGCCTTACAAGTGGGCACCCCCATGTCTTTGGTATGTGTCCATAATAACATAAAGTTTGCCATATGGCATTCAGAGAGAGAGAAAAAAAAAGTCATCCCTCTGGCATTTGGTCCCCTGACAGGCTACTGGTGTCCGGTCTAATGTTCCTCTCCCCTCTGACCTCCACAGGAAAACAGCATCTGCCCCGAAGCAGAGGGTTTTTAAAACCACAACACACATTTTGCCCGAGTGGGCAAAACTAACATGATGTTCTCTCAGTGGCTTGCTGGAGTGACACTTTTTTTTAGATGTTTTGTGCTCAGGTTTGAAGGGCACTGGAGACTCCCTAGTTTAAAATTGGCAAGGGAGATCATCAAATCGAAACCACCACCAAGATCAGCCTTTTACAACGTCTTTAGTGCCTGGCTCCTCAAATCATCCTTTTAACAGGATAGCAGAGTAAATAAATCCACAGGGCTGTTTTCACTTTAATGCAATGTATATTTATTGTAAACAATAATATACAAAAAAAGGAAGGAAAACAAGGTGAGGTCCACAGAGAACGAAAAGTTTGGAGGAGGAAACAAACAAAACACAAACACAAACCAAAACTTACCTAAAGAGAAAATATGACATAAATGTCAGGTTTCTTAAGTTACAGAAATATTTTTTTTAAAAAGGTCTGTCTTTATACAGAAATCGAAAGATGCCATATTATAAGAATGCTTTAAGGTTTTATTCTACTGACTTCTAAAACTGTTAATATATCTTTTTTTTTTTAAATAAAAAAAAAGTCTGCTGTCTTTTTTAAAAAAAGCAATCCTTGTATTCTCCAGCCACAGCAGTGAGTAAGTACTAAGGTCTGTCCGATGTCTCTCTGCAGGACAGCAGGTGGGGGGCTATCCGTGACACACACTTGCAGGGCTTGCGTTGTTCCATGTCACAACACATGCACACGTCCACATACAGTCCAGGCAGCCCAGAGACCTGTGGAAGAAAACACTGCAAACGACTCAGTGATATGCTTACTGCATTTGTAACTTCTCATTTGTCCACAAACAGAGAGAAACAGGTTTCCAGTTTGTTACCAACAACAACAAAAACAACAAGGGGGGGGGAAACAAAAAACAACCCCCACAGGGACAGACAAAAAAGCATTTGTACAAATCTAGAATGAGGAATTCAAAGAGACTTGCTTTTAATAATAAAAAAGATTAAAGAGATAAATTAAAAAAATGGTTACAGTTAAGAACATAATTTAACAACAGATGACCATACCCTTTGCGGAAGGCGCCAACAATCTACCTTAAAGACAGCAAATTTAAAAAGAGAAAAAGAAAAGAAGAAAAAAAAAAAAAAAGAAAAGGAAGGAGGCTTTTTTTTTCCTTAAAAACCGAAAACTCCTCCTTACAAAATAAATAATTTTAGCACATGGAATGTCTTGAAGGTTAAATGCTGGTGGTGTTCAGGGAGGCACAGGTGACAGTCTGAGCAGGCAAACTCCAGCATCTGCTGTCCACATGGGGCCCAGGCAGGCAACCAGGGGCAATGTGCTTGGGCACTTAGAGGCTGCTTGAAAAAAAAAATCTTCCCCAAGAAAATTTGGTCTCCTTTGCTTGCTATTGGCTCTTCTGGGGCTGCAGCTGGCAAGCAAAGGCACAGTGAATGTTCTAGGAACAGCATATGGATTTCCCCAGCAGCCGGGGCTTAAGGCTCAAGGTGTTTTTCTTGTTTTAAAAAATATATATGCATATATGATAAAGCTCACCAATGCTCTCTATGCTATCTGTTCATTCCCCTTATTGCAAAAGAAGGCTTTCATTTTTTTTTTTAAGGCAGCTGCTCCTGAAATCTGAGAGCCTGGGGAATTAACCAAAGCTCACCCCCCCCCCCATTGATGGTGTAACAAAATTCTGTGTATTTTTTTATGTTACTATAACAACATACTTTTTTTTCTTTTTCTTTTTTCACTTTTTTTTGTTTTGTTTTTTTGCTTGTTTGTTTAGGAGAAAGCAAATCTGTACAAAAATACTCTGGTTGCAAGGAAGGCTAGGGGACACTGTTTAACTATGAGTAGTTAAGCTGTTGGAAAAATAAGAGCATTTAATTTTTTATCTAAAATATGTATAAATCCCCTCAAAATGGTAATGAATCATACACAGTACATACTAAAAGTATTTAAAATAGAGAATATTCCTCACAGAGGACTTTTTTTTTCTTTAATTACGGGTAAAAAATAATTACAAAGTCCAAACAGGCAGGGTGATCCTCCAATCGTCCTCCAGGCTGACTCTGAAGGAACCAAGCCCTTCCTCACTGATGCTGGTGAGTCCATCTGGCCACGAGTGGCCCGGGCTATTTGCAATATGTTGGCATGCTCTGGAATAACGTCTTAAAGTTTCTCTCCTGGCATCTCAGCAATCGTTACCTTCGCTTACATGTCTTTAAGAAATAGGGACAACGACAAAAAAAAAAAATGTCCAAAAGAATTTCAATTGGTTCTTGATTTCTTCGGCTATTTCTTTCTTTCTTTTTTTTTTTTTAAATTGATCAGCTCCATCACCCATTACTCTTCAAGGTCTCCTCAGGGTCTGGTGAGCTGTGTGTAGACGGGTTGTTCCCAGTGCTGCGGGCTGTGGGTCTGAGGGATGGAAGGGACCCCGGAGGTGTCAGCGATGGGTGTGTACATGGGACGCTGCGCTGGGTTCATGTAGGTGAAGGTGGAGTACAGCCCAGAGCCCTGGCCGGCTGCGTGGCTGTAGTAGGAGCCGGAGTTCTGGTGGTCTGTGTAGTCGTACTGCGAGCGCGTGATGGGCGGGTAGGAGGGGCTGTAGTGCGGAAGGTTGAAGGGGCTGTAGGCAATCTGCTGCGGGGAGTGCTGCTGCTGCTCGCTGTAGTGGCTGGGGCTCAGCTGCTCCGTCTTGATGTGTGTTCGCTGAGACTGGCCCGGCTCGCTGCTCAGGGTCGTGAGCGTGTGTGCCTGCTGCTGCTGGGGTGCCTGCTGCTGCTGCGGGGGTGCCTGCTGCTGAGGAGGCGCCTGTGGGGCTTGCGGGGCCTGTGGGGGCTGTTGCTGCGGTGGGGGCGGCGCCTGCTGCTTTGACATCCACACATGGCCCGCAGTCGCTGGGGTGGCGGCCGTGCTGCTGATGCCATAGCTGCCGGTGTAGGTCACCTGGCCGTGTGTGGCCGGCACCCCTGGGTGCCCGTTGGGCGGCAGATATTGGTCAAACTCATTGACGTCGAAGGTCTCGATGTTGGAGATGACGTCGCTGCTCAGCTCACCGATGTCCACGTCGCGGAAGTCAATGGGGGGCTGTCTGCCCCCCTCTGCCAGAGGGCGCCCCTCTCTTTTCAGGTCTACTTTGCCAGCTTGTACGTCGGTTTTGGGAGTGGTGGGTGGGGTCGGTGGACCCTGAGATTGCCCTGCAGGCAATAAAAGAGAAAGACAAACCGTAAAAAATAAGCAAGGGTTGTGCAAAGCCCCCGGTCTTAGGAGCCCCTGGGGACCCTCCCTAGTTGCCAAGGTGTTATTGGGACCCGCTCAGGAGGCGCGCTGCACCAGCGATAAGTCGCCGAATGATTAACCCGCAGGTACACACTAGACAAGTTCCTTTTATCAGGGGAAGGGTCTGAGGTCCCAAGGTTCCGGAAGACTAAATTGCTACCTGTAGAAGAGTGTATGTTTTTGGGGTGAGGCACAAAGAGAAAAGCGGGCAGGTTTCGTAAAGCTATTAAAACATGTTTCCTTGTAATAAGGAATCCAGCTCAGGAATCAGGGGTTGAGGTGTGTGTGTGTGTGTGTGTGTGTGTGTGTGTGTGTGTGTGTGTGTGTGTGTCTGTCTGTCTGTCTGTCTGTCTGTCTGTCTGTCTGTCTGTCTCTGAGGGCCCTAGACAAGGAGGGCGTGCAGGGAATAGTATTTCCCTACTCCAGGGAGTGCAAAGTCCCCACCCAGATTCCTCCCAGGGGAACGCCAGGAGGAACCCTGAGTGGCTAGGCCTAGGGGTTCATTCGCGCCTTACCAGAGTGCTCGCCTGGGGAGTGCACCTCACTCATACCAGAGGAGGAGTGTGGGGAGTCGGCTTGCAGCGCCTTGAAGATGGCGTTAGGAGAGATGTGAGTCTGTTCCGTAGCCTCCTCGGCCTCCGCCTGCCCGTTCTTCACCGACTTTCTCCGCCGCGGCTGATACTTGTAATCGGGGTGGTCTTTCTTGTGTTGCACCCGCAGCCGCTCCGCCTCCTCCACAAAGGGTCTCTTCTCGCTCTCGTTCAGCAATCTGGGGGGGGGGGGAGGCAGAAGGAAAGAGGGAGGGGGAGTCAGTGAAACCCTAAGAGCTGTCAGGTCCACACCCGTCCTTCGCGTACTCCCTCTCCTCTTCCTAGCCTGCTTTCCATCCTCCTCTGAGACTCAGAACTTTTTTCTTTTTCCTTAAAAATAAATAAATAAATAAATTAAAGTGCTTGGAGTCGACCTGAGCGGTCACTCTTCGCCCCGCCCCCTCCCCTGGCCTCCTATTTTGGAAACCCTGAAGATGAAAATAGCTCCCTGCTGGGGCTGCTCTAAACGCCTTTGCTACCGGAGCGGTCCACCCCTCCCAACACGCTGTAAAAACTTTCCGAAAACCCACTTAAATTGCAAGAAGCTCGCTCCGTGGGTCCACGCCCCTACCGATTCGCAGGAGCTTTCCCTTCACCCTGTCTTCCCAGGAAAGAGCGCAGCTGGGCGGGGCTTGGGGGTCGGCTTGCTTCCTCTAATTGTTCCTTTCAAGGGGACTAGGCTGGCACACCCCTCACTCCCTACTTTGTCCCTAAAAGCAGTCACACATTCATGCCACTCCCCCCCTCCATCGCCAAGAGCGATCCCAAGAACTTTCTCAAACTCTGAGCCAAGCTACCCCCACCCCCACCCTGTTGCATCCCAGCCAACAGACCCCAGTATCCTCAACTCCTAGGCTCAGGGAGGCGGGGCGGGGTCGGTGAGTGCAGCCCGCGTCCCCGTAGCCACGGAACCCACCCTGCCGCTCCACGAGCTCACCTCCAGAGCTTGCCCAGCGTCTTGCTGAGCTCCGCGTTGTGCAGATGTGGGTACTGGTCCGCCAGCTTTCTGCGCGCAGCCTGCGCCCACACCATGAAGGCATTCATTGGCCGCTTGACGTGTGGCTTGTTCTTGCTGGAGCCATTAACGCGCACTGGCATGGGCACCAGCGTCCAGTCGTAGCCCTTCAGCACCTGGCTGACCGCCTCGCGGATGCACACTGGGAACTTGTCTTCCTCGCTCTCCTTCTTCAGATCCGGCTCGCCCTTGGGGAACGTGTTCTCCTGGGGCCGTGTGTTCTCCGTGTCGGAGCCCGAGCCGGAGGGGCAGGGCGAACCAGCCGAGTCCTCGGACATGGTAGGGCTGGGGGCTCCAGACAGGCCCTTCTCCTGCTCGTCGGTCATCTTCATGAAGGGATCCAGGAGATTCATACGCGAGCCCGGGGCAGGGGGCGGGTGGCCGGGAAAGGAGAGAAGCCGCGGCTGCTGGGGCTCCTTTTCCCTCAGCTGCCCGGACGAGGACGCCGAGCGAGCGGCTCCCGGAGCAGTTGGCGCGTCACCGGGCTGCGGCGTCGGGCACTTAGCAGAGGCGCTGGGTGGCCGGTGCTCAGCTGCCCTCTCCAAACCCGGGGAAGGCGAATCGGAGAGGAGAAGGAAGGGAAGACAGAGAATGAAACCGGAGCCACTTGCACCGCGTCTCTCTTGCAAAGAAAAGTTCCTGGACTGAAACTGGTAAAGCCGCCCCACTGAAGTTGCCAGGCAGTTCCGAGCAGCGCTATCGGCTCTCGGATTCCTAGCCCAGGGTCTCTTTAATAAATACTCCCCCTTGACCTCCGGCCAATCACGGCTCGGCAGTCAGTCATCAGGGACGGCAAGTCGCTGATTGGACGAGATTTTGGAGTGGGGGGAGGAGGACTGTGGCTCCGAGTTGGGTGACGAGACAGAAGGGGAGGAGAAAGGAGGGGAGCGCAGCCAGAGGGTGGATGGTGGGGTGAGGGGACTTGGGGGGGGGCGCCGCGGGGCAGGCGGGGGGACCCGGGACGTCCAAGTGTGTAAGTTTGTTCCGTACTCTCGGAATGTCACAGTTTTGAAACTGTCTCCACGTGAATTGTGTGTGTGTGTGTGTCTGTGTCTGTGTCTGTGTGTGTCTGTGTGTGTGTAGGCGCGCGTGTCTAGACTAGGACTCCCTCAACCCCCCACCCCCACCCCCAACTACTTTTCGATGCTGTCTCCGTGGTACCCGGGACTTCTCTGGCGTTTACTGCAATGGAAATCGCCAACAGCTGCTCCTCAATCCGGAGCGCTGCTTCTGCTCCGGGAGTCTGTCGGCTTCCAAAAAGTGCTTAGAAATGGTCTTTTGGAAGCAAATGTTTGGGTGACTCAACGCCCGCTGTTCCTCTGTAATAATCCATATAAATAGATTAACGCGCTCTGGTTCTCCAAGGCTGGTGTGGTGGCTGGAGATTCTGCTGCGCTCTCGCAGTGGGAATCAATGAAAACCAAAGCTGAGAGCTGCGGAAGGCTGGCGGCGGGGACCGCGCAGTACTCTGCTCTCGCGGCGAATCCCGTGGGCCCCGCCGACCTTGAACTGACAAGTCCTTTCTCGGCCCCTCCAGCACTCTGACGCCCCTCGGTGTCAGGGTTATTACTTTAGAATTTTGCTTCTTGCCTCCAGGCTGAGTCACAAACATCAGCAGAGTCGCCACAGGAGTTTGCAAAACCGCTCTGGTGTTGAGGGTGAAGTTTGCAAAGGTGGCAGCGCCGGGCAGCGGGTAGCGAGGCTGAGAAGGCCCGTGACTTAGATTGGAAATTCCAGACAAAACGGGCCACTTTGGTGGAGCCTGGCGGGTCCCTCGTTTGGACTTTTCTTTACTAGACGCCGGGGACAGCGAAGCGCTAGGCTCCTGGACTTTAGTCCTGTCCTATTAGACCTGCGCACAGGTGGGCGTTCTGGCGGAGGCCACGTAGGTGTCCGCTGTACTTTAAGAGTTCTTGGAGCCGAAGCTCAGTGTTCACTCGAACTCTTAGAACGAGGTCGGGTAAGGGAGGAATTATCTTTTCTAGAACGAACAAAAAAATCTTAGTTGCCACCGGGTAACATGCCCTAGGAACCACAAACAAATTCACAACGGCATAAAACAAAAACAAAAACAAAACTCTAACTTGATTTAAAATTCCCCCTTTCTGATTCTTGCAAAACCTTGCTTTGAACTTACTAAATTATTGACAAAGTGAATCGGCCTGTATCATACTAAAGGTAGGTTTTCTCCACCTCCAATTTGCCAGGTGTGGAAACTTAGATAAAAACGAATCTTTTCTTTGGAATGCTTTTGGAAAGCTCGTTTTCCCCTCATTTTCTTCCAAAGTGGGCATTTGTTATATAGGGAAAAGAACCCGTGGTGAGGTAGTAAGACACAGCCCCGTTCAGTCGAGTGTTCTTTTCAAACAAATCTTACTCGCATTGCACGACTCTAGTACCCTATAGTCTGTTTCCGAGTTAAAGAGACGTGCAAACAATAGCCATGTATTCGTAGCTCTGATTAGTCTCACAACTTGTATGAACAGAAAATAGCATTTTTTGTTTCAGAGTGGGGGTCAAGTTTTGTCTGTGTGAACATATTTCTTTTTCTCAGGGAGGAGGTATTTGTGTGATCCCTCAGACACCGATGAAGAGACCAGAGACCACTGGCAGATGTATTAAACCAGCGAGTTGTAATTTGTTGTAATTACCACGTTTTCTGGCACAAAGGCAACGAAAACGGCTGTGGCCTTAAGGCATTTTGAAATATTTTATTAAACATTTGTTCATGAATACGTACATTTATAAATATACCCTTAATACAACATATGGCGAGATGTAATGTGCTGCGACATTTTAAATCATGAAATTTCTTACATGTCTCTACCTCCTCCACCCAAGCGTTTTTATATTCTTTTGAGTCTTTTTTTTTTTCCCCCCCGGGGGAAACTTTTTAAACTGTTGAAATTAAAATTGCACTGCAATTTTCGTCAACGTCCAGAGGGGGCGCCAAAAGCCCAGAAACTGTCTGGAACTTTGAGAAACTGCTGGAAAACTTTCGCTGTGGTGGAGGGGCAGGGACCAGGGTGGGGGAGGTGACAGTGGTGTGTTTCACGCAGTTTCCAGGACGAGACTTATCTCTACAGGAATTCCTATTTCTTTTCTTTCCTGTGCGGATACAACTGTGTGCAGTCTCATTAGCTGGGCCTAGGAAGTGCTTCTCTACAGGCAATGGGGGTGGGGAAGGCGCTGCAGACGCCCACTGTTTCTCATTTGCAGACTACCTGGAGAGTAAGGGAGGAGGCCCCCTATTCCCCAGGTGTCAAGAGTTATCTGGTATGCCAGGATCAGGCCAAGTCTGTCGGGTGGGCACCATCTGTTAAAGAGTGACTGGGCCTGAATTTCTTCCAGAACCTGGAAAGCCGTCTCCCCACGCACCATTCATGGGGTCAGTCCACTCTGACTTGACTTTTTCAGTCACCCAGGACTCTTTTTTTTTTTCCTTCCCTGATCTGATTTTGGAAGAGGCTTGCATTCCTCAGGCCAGGGACCTCAGCTTGGGGCAGGGGAAAGGCACCCTGGTCCAGACCAACGTTCAGATTACAGTTTCGCAAAGTGAGATTTACTGCCAGTTTTAGCTAGAACCCCCTGCCTGGAGGTGAACACTCTGGAGTCTGCAATCTCCTGGGCATGCAGAGTTGGAACTGTTAAGAATAAAGGGGCTTCACAATTTACTGACAGTGGTAGTGGTAGAGATAGAGGTAGTGGTAGAGGTGGAGGTAGTGGTAGTGGATCTCCAGAGGTCGTTGGGGATCCTCACTCTAGCTAGGGTCCTCCCTCCCACCTTTTCTCCTCCCAGCAGTGCAGGGCCCCAGTGGAGGCAAGTGAATACTAGCTGATACCAGCACAAATGGGGGCCAGGAGTATGTGGAAGTCCTGTCCAGAGGGCTCAGGGGTGCTGCTAGAGCTGGATCCAGCACCTCGTGGGCAAGAGCGTGTGAAGTCCTCCCCTCACCCCCCCCCAACACTTGCTTTCTTTCCATGTGAAGAATTCCTATGCCAAAGTCCTTAGCAAGGTAGGAGGCCTTGTCCAAAGCCCAAAAGGGGTTCCAGAGCCTAGGAAATACCAGTGAAGTGCCTCCTGATAATTGCATCCCATCACTAAGATCTCAACCAGGACAGTGTTCACCTCAGTGATAGATCTATGGAAGGGACACCCTCTTCTGCCTTACAGTTCTTGGACTGGGTCTGTCCACTTGAGGTAATCTCTCAAGCCCTCTGATTCTGACTGGACATGAGGTGTTCTCCCCCCCCCCCCACAGGGCTCCCAGATGTTCTTCTGTGATTTCCTTTTTTTTTTTTTTTTTTTTTTTTTTTTTTTTGCTGAGGCATGTGATGTTTGTTCTTTGCTTTTGCTTTTCCAGCCACAATTTCCTTTGGGAAGGGAGCACCAGGTGAGCCCGAGTCTCTAAACAGGCATTGGTCTGGGTAGCAATAGCAACACAGCGGGGAGAAAGAGGCAAAGCAGCAGTTTGGTAGGCACGCAATAAATATCTGAATAAATGCAGCCTTTGGACTGTTTGCTTGTGTGAGCACAGCGGGCAGACCTCCCAGAAACGCGTTCCTTAGCCGCCTTGACACATATATGCGTCCCTGTTACTGAAAGCGATGTGAGCCCTGGCACCCCTAAAAAGGACATTTTTACTTTTTTACTCTTCTGTATTTGAAGAGGGAGAAGGATGAGCCGCCTGGGAAATGCAGGGTGAGGGGGATGTGGCCACCTATCTGCCTCCTGTGCCAGCCAAGTCTTGAGAGTAGTCAGGGTGCCTGTAAACGGGAGGGACCCCTGGCCTCCCGGAAGTACAAAGCCCAGAGACTATAAACTCGCTGGCTGGCCGAGCTTGGAAATGGAAAAGGAGGCGATAGACTGAGGGTGTGAGGCACAGCACTCCTAAGAGGAGAGCGATCAGCCTTCGTGCTTGATTTTCCAAAAACATCCGTCGTTAGAGGTGGTCCCCTGTGGATTCCTTCCTCCTACCTAGTCCTTAGACAGTCCTGCGGAAAAATTTCCTGTCTTAACTCCCTATTGCCCCCTCGCCCCCCCACCCCCGTCACGTCACCCCTTTTAGCTAAAGATGCTTTGATTTGTTAATTTACAAATAAAAATAGTAGGCACTTAGTGTGTAGTGTGGAGGCGCCTCCGCCTCTGGAGAAACTGGCTCCAGGGATAAGAGCCTCTGGCTCCTTTCAGCCCCCAGGGCTCCTTGGGCAAGCGCAGGTTTCAGCCAACATCCCATCTCCCGGGCTCTGAGTAATCTTTCCCAGCAAAGGTGTTTAGTCCCAGGAAGGGGGCCCATTGGAGGGCCCAGTTCCTCAGGACAGTTGTGTGGGGTGTTCTAGGGGAGGGTGGGCCCAATGACAACTCTTTTTTTCCCCCAACCCGATGGGGAGTCTAATCTGCTTTTCCCTCTTCGAGGTCCACAATAGGAGGGTGTTTTTTTCTTTTCTTTTTCTTTCAGATATCCATAAAGGTCTTTTTCAAACACCTGGAAAGGGAGCGCACACCCTTATCATACAATCCTAATCCTCAGTCCTGAAGGCAGCTTGTCAGAGTTCAAGAGGATCTGCCTTACATCTTCCCAGACACTCCCATCTCAGCTGAACTCAGAAAGCCAGCTGGCAGCAGGCAGCTGGGTCCGCCCCTTCTTTCTACCCTCAGCTTAGCCTGGGCCAAGCCAAGGGTCCTTTTGGCTGCTTTTAGGATCTGTGTTGGGCTCCGTGGGTGGCAGAAGTGAGACCCCCAGGCGGACAAGTAAAGTTCAGGAGTCCCCAATCCCTTGGACAGAGCTGCAGGGATCGACCTGTCCTAAAGGGTGTGGCTGAAGCTAAGGTTGTGAGGTCAATCTGAAGTCAGAACTACCACCTCCAGAGCATGAGTGACATCGTTAACCAAACTGGGCACTGGGTGGGCACTGGCCACTAGTGGTCACCTGTGAACCTTGACATCACAAAACAGTGCTGAAATGTCACAGAGGCCCTTTCTCCTCTTCCTCCTCCTTCTTTCCCCCTCTATCCCCTCCTCCTCCCTTTTCCCTCCTCTTCTTCCTCCTTTCCCCCTCTATCCCCTCTTCCTCCTCCTCCCTTTCCCTTCCTCTTCCTCCTCCTCTTCCTCCTTTCCCCTTCTATCCCCTCTTCTTCCTCTTCCCTTTCCCCTCCTCTTCCTCTTCCTCTTTGCACCTCAACTTTTTGGGCTGGCCTGAAACTCACTGTATAGCCAATCCCAACCTTGCCTCTAACTCAAGTGTGCAGGCATGCACCACCACACAGTACATTAACCTGTCATTCTCTTTAGGACAAACTATGTTTCCATCCAGAGGGAGAAGCAGGTTGTCCTAGAACTGGAAGCTGCTTTGCTCTCTTTTCTAGTTGGGGGAGGCTCGGCTGAGAGACCATGGCCATGAAGTAGCTTCTCTTTGGGTCCTTGCTAAGCTGAAAGGACTGTCAACCTCACTGAGACCAAGAAGAGGACCTTCGTAGTCTTACCTTCCCTGAATGTCTAGGTGCAAGGTTGGTTACTATTGGTGAGCTGGGTGAAGTCATCATAGACTTTATCTTTCCCTTCCAACTGGCTTTCTTGGAACCTCAGACACACGGGGAAGGATGTTTCTTAAGTGTCTAGGTGCTAAGTGCTATTTGACTGAGATAGGAACGGAGGTGGGTGGGTGGGCTGGCTGCCTCCGGAAAACTCTACTAGGTCTTTACTTTTTATCTCCAGTGTCCCCCTATCCCCAGGGACTCCTCTGTAGAAAGCTCTGAGGGAGCCCCAAATCTCCCAGTTGGAGACATATGCTGAGCACCTAAGAGCTAAGGCCAGGTACTCGCAAATTTAAGGGAGCTCTGGCTAAGCAGCAACTGGGAGAGTTAGGGTGCATAGCTTGGAGTGTTTGACCTGGGTCTCTAGAGGGTGAAGCGGGGGAAGGTACCACACAGTTGGGACATCCTGTTCCCTCCACCCTTTCTTCCTCTGGCATTCTTTCACTTCTCAGCTTTCTCCCAGCGAACACAGAATCAAAACACTCTTCTTCCTCAAGCAAGCACAATGTTATGCCCAGTGTTATCCTCTTGGCTCAGTGTATTCTGAGACTCTGTCTCTCTCGATCATGGACTCAAACTCATGGCCATAGAGAAAGGCCTGCTACCCTGGTGGTATCCTAGCATCATGTAGAAGCACAGGCAAAGTTGGTGGGAGGATGTGATTCCCTGAACTCTTGGCCCAGTGGTAGCCTCTTTCCATCTCCTTGCCCCTTGCCCCTAGCCCTGGTGACACGTATCTCTTGATCCTGCACTGAACCGTCTTCTCTGCTACCCCTCCCTTCCTCCTTCTCAGTCTGAGCCAAGAAATGTCTTACAGTATATTATATGCTCTGCTCTTTCTTTGGGGGGGGGGGACATGTGCCAACCAGTATAGTGCTGATGACACTACCACTTCTAAAATCAAAGAAATCTTCCAGAGGAGGAGATGGTGGCCAGGGGTGGGGAAAGGGGGGGTTGGGGAAAGGCTAAGTGGGGTGAATATTGTGGTTCCGGAAGAGGCCTGGGAGCTGGGATTTCTGGGTACTTAGATTGCCTCTCTCTTTTAGATTCTACCAAGGAGCCAAAGTCGCTAACGGCTTTGCATTTTCCTAGTGTTTGATAGGATCTTTTCGAGTCCGGCTCTTCTTTGGGAACTTGGATTTTTAGGACCAAGGGCTTCATAGTGACATCAGCAGGGTGTTTTGCTCTGAGCTCACTATACTCAGCCCACCCAGCTCAGTGTGATGAAGTCAGAGATGAGGTCAAATTCTCCTGGCCCTTTTCTGTCCCTCGGTTTCGGCACCTCAATCTCACTTGTGCCTGAGGCCTGAACCCAGGGAGAGGTTAGTTTCTCTATTGATTCTGGCAAATCCTGGATCGTCATGTCGACTTACCCCTCATCTTTTGTAAGGAGGCTTGTTTCTACTACTTTCTTAACCCCTGGGCTCGTGGCAAAGCCTCTCTCCTGGTTAAAAGAGCCACCACCTGCAGCTGTCTTGAGAAACATAATGCCATGTCTCAGGGTGCTCTCCCGTATGTATTCTATCCTTGTTCTGGAACCTTCTGAATTTCCTGTCTTCTGACGTTTTCCTGTGAGGAGTACTGACTGTTTGGGGTGCCTACAGAGCACAGTCTTTATATACTTCTGGCCTGAATTTACAGGTTTTGAGAAAACAATCAAACCACAAATTGCAATCATTATCTGCACATTAGAACCCCTAACCTTCTCAGACATTGCTTACCTAAATATACAGTGATCAGCATTTTTCCCACTTCTTTCTGGTTTCCTTACTTGCATCTCTAAGCACAGTGCACAGACCGTTCCTAACTGAGCTGAATGGGGTGGGTGAGATGATGGGGAGAGATACTTTCAGGGAAGCTGGAGCTGGGGACAATGACACTCCACAGCTTTTCTATCAGGGCAGCGGTTCCTGCCGTCTCCTGTTTGTTTTGAGAGGCAGGGCCATGGGTATTGCATGATTGGAGGTGTCACATGGCTGCATGTGCATGCATTTATATGTATATACGGGTACATGTATGTATGTATGTGTATATACACACACACACGTGTATTTGTGGTGTATTTGTGTATTTCATGTGTGTCTGTGTGCATGCATGCACGTACATGTGTATATGTATTTGTGTGTGTGTGTGTGTGTGTGTGTGTGTGTGTGTGTGTGTGTGTGTATGTGTGTGTGTCTGAAGTTACCTGGACTCTGTAGGCTAATCATTCCCAGATGGCTCTGTGGACTGCAGTCTGGTCCCCAGAGCCCCAGAGGCACTGACCCATCCTTAGTTCTTCCTGGGGAAGGGAGGGGGTGGGACTTAAAGGGAAAGTGAGACTGAAAGGCACTGCTTAGGCTCTGCCCCGGCTAGGAGCTTTGATAGCTTGCAGTACTTTCTCCCCAGCATCCTTCATCCCATCCAGCCTAAGGCACGCAAAAACCTGAGCCACCCATCTCCACCAGTTTCCAGTCTGAACTGTAATATAATTTGGAAGATGAAAGAGGAAGGCTAACAAGCAGGAGCAGAGGAAGGGACGCCTCGCCTTAGGGGTTCCGTTGGCCTGAGTGTGGGGGTGGAAGGGATGGGAGTGCATTCGAACAGGAAGTTACTTACTAAAGGCCAGCATCACTCCTA
Source organism: Acomys minous (assembly GCF_964271855.1). Classification (NCBI taxonomy): domain Eukaryota; kingdom Metazoa; phylum Chordata; class Mammalia; order Rodentia; family Muridae; genus Acomys; species Acomys minous. The sequence goes on along the minus strand of NC_140493.1, from coordinate 104,629,641 downwards.
GTCTTTTGCTGCTTCTGCTAAAATCCGCTCAGTTGGGTGGGAGCAATGTAGTGAAAGTTAAGGTTCCCTGTTCCCTTTTAGCCAGGGGCAGCTAGCCCACAGAGCGGGGAAATGTGTGGAGCTTGCTGGGAGAAGAAATGCCCTGGGCTTGGCTTCAGCCTCTTCAGAGTTGGGGACCACCCTGTTTTTCATTTACTTACACCTATACTATGGCCGCTGTCCCTTTCTAGTCACAACTAACCTTGGCTTGGGCTCACACACTGCAGAGATCACTTATAAAGGGAATTCTGGGAGCCCGCACCTGCCCAGTCCTTTGCATGAACTCCACTCTGAAGCACACATACTCCTTTGCTCTCTTGCTTTCTCATCTATGGCTGAAAAAAAAAATAGTACCACCACCAATAGCTCTTCCTTCTTCCTGCTTCTCTCAGCTGCTCACGAACCACCCTCACATCCTCCACTGTCCCTGGGTGTCTCCAGAAGGCTGCAAGGGGAAGAAATGACTCTCCTTGCTTGTCATGTGAAAAAAACAAAAAACAAACAAACAAACAAAAAAACCAAAAACGATAGCTCTGAAAATAGTGTGTCACTTGCACAAGGTCACAGAACTAATGGGAGAGGCAGATTCCTTGGCTGTCCTGTTCTGGGAGCCATGCCTGCCTCCCTCACAGCCCCTTGGACACGTGGAATTCTGCAGGCCACTGCCGGCATGGGGCTAGCGATCCCTAGATTTCTCCTCTGCGCTTTGACTGACTTCCCATGGCTCTCACTTTGCCACTAGCCAAACGGGACCCATGGAAAGACAGAGACAAAAAGAGTCTTTTCTCTGCTTCTGATTTTATTTTATCTCCTACCTCATCTCCTCATCAGTGCTGGGCTGCTGTTGTCTGGAAGAAGAGAGAAGAAAGTGTGTCCAGAAGAACCGTGCCTAGCAGGCTTCCCTTCTCACCATCCCATCTTCCTGAGCACTTCTTTGAGTTTGTGTGGCCTTCCTTTTTTTTTTTTTTTTTTTCTTCTGAGACAGTGTCTTGCTGAGTAGCTCTGGCTATCCTGGAACTCACTCTGTAGACTAGGCTGTCCTTGAACTCATAGAGATCCACCTGCCTCTACCGCCTGAGTGCTGGGAGTAAAGAAAGGGCTTTTAGTTTGTCCATGCATCCTACCTTGCTTTATTTATAAGCAAAATAATGCCATTTATCTGTGTGTGTGTGTGTGTGTGTGTGTGTGTGTGTGTGTGTGTGTGTGTGCGCGCTCTCAAGACGTGCCTGTGTGAAGGTCAGAGGATGAGGTAGGAGCACTCCCTCAGGAGATTGAGGCTCAGGTCATTAGGCGTGGTGGTACGGTAGGTGCCCCTACCTACTGAGCCGTCTGGCCAGCTCTTCCACCTCAGTTTGGCTGATGTATACTGAGGGGGACCTTGTCACGTTTTGATCCAGATTTATCTAGATATTCTACATAATTTTACTTTCCAGAGTAAAACTAACACCTGGTTACCCTCTAACACTGCCAAAGCCCTCACAGTTTTGGAGAGAGAGATGTACCACTCCTGCCCTGGTCTTCTTATGCTCCTTAGGAACGTTTCTTAATAAGAGGGAATGTTTGCAGGACCCTAGGCCATCTGCCAAGGGTTTTTTATTGATTTTGTTACTCCTCTTTTGAAAATCTTTTTGTGGCGTTGCTATTCTCTTCATTTTACAAATGAGAAAGCTGGCTAACTCACTTACCCAAAGTCTCAAAGCCCTTTAGGGGTAAAAACCAGTATTAACAATAACAACCAAGCAAGCAAGCAAGCCGTAGCTGGCAAGTCTTGCTTGCTTACCGTGCAGAAACTCAGCACAGAGACCTGATGGGCAACACTGCAGGAATGTCTGTTCGACCTGTGGGGAACTTTTTTTTTTTTCCCTCTTTAAACCTGTGGGCTTGTTTATTTTTTAGTCTGGCCCCTATTTCTTTAGGACTCTCGGTTTTGGAGAGCACCCTTTAGGCCACAGTTAAGGATGGTCGTCCTCAAAGAAGGCTGTCAATGGAAGAGATTGGGTTGGAAGGAAAGGGGCAGCTTGGATTTTAGAATCCAGAATGGCTGTCTTGTGTTTGGCATTGGCCACAGCAGGGGTTTTGTCCTTCCTCTTGTCACCTATTACTGAAGGACTATGTCGGGGGAAGTCCCCACTCTTCCTAAGACAAATTCCGGTTAGAACCTTCTCGGTCAATAGTTCATGGACAGCTGAAAACATGCTGGTTTCAGACCTGATCCGTATAACTGGGTGGAAGAGGGAGTTGTTTACGGTATGAGGAGCTCAGGAGACTGCCAGGGCACAGTCAAGGTCATTTTTGCAGAAGCAAGGCCCAGGGGACTTGCAACTCAGGTGCGGTGATTAGTTTTTAGCTGTTTTCTCCAAGGAAGATCCAGTTTTTAGCATTCACTTGGGCTCTGGAGCTGTAGATCAGTTGGTAGAGTCCTAGCCTAGTATTTATAGAGCACTGGGTTGAAACCCCAGCACTGCAGAAACTGGGTGTGGTCAGTTTCAGAATTCCAGAGGTTGTGGTAAGGGGATCAGAAGTTCAGGGCCATCTTTGGCTACAAAGAGAGCTTGAGGCCAGCCTGGGCTACTGGAAAGTGCTGGATGAGGGCCACTTTGAGAGTCTGCAAAGCTCCAGAGGATACATATTGGTCTCCTTATCTGCAGGTCCCCTATTAACCAACCATGGGTTGAATATAATTTTAAAAATATGGTGTTCATACAGTGCAGGCATAGGCTTTTCTTTCTTGTCATTATCCTACAAACAAAATAGTGTAATAACCACTTGTACAGTATCTCCATCATGTCAGGTACCATAAGTAACATACAATTAACACAAACAGGCATGTGTGTTAGTTCTGTGCACACACTCCACTGTTTATAGGTGACTTGGGCATCTCTGAGTTTTGGTGTCTGTAGAGAGTCCTTGAACCAATCTGGGTGGACACTGAAACACAGTCGTGTACAGAATGGGGACAGGAGAGTTCAAGGGACAAGGTCATTTAACTCAGTAGGCCAGTGAGGACTGGTCCTGAGCTCAGATTGCCTTCAGGCCATGAAAGGCTGGAGGTGCGAGGTGAAAGAGTGCTGTCCTGCGTTATCAAGGTCAGCAAAGCCTTTCAACCAGGGCAGCACAATCCCTGAGCCCTGCCTTCCTGTGTGACTGCCCATATTTACCAGCCCAAAGGTAACCACATTTCAAGTTCACCCTATCAGTGGCTATCACTTTTTTAGCTAGGCTCAGGTCAGTGTTTCTCTCTCTCTCTCTCTCTTTTTTCTTTTAAAGTGGGACTTCGTGGCTCTATTAGAAAAAGAGAAAGTGACACATTCATGCCACTGGACTTGATGCTCTTGGGGTGACTTCCAGGCTGCTGACACTTGCTCATAGCCTCACTCTGAGTCTGTGGCTGTGGAAGTTTCCATGGATACACTAAAGTGCTTTGTGTGTTGGAAATGTTGAGTAAAAAGGTAAGAGGGAGAGAAAGGCCAGTTACCAAGCTCACCCAAACTTTAAACCTCAGACTCTTGGGAGGAGTCAGCTGAACAGCATAGTTCCAGACTGCGAACATACCCAGATGGCAAAAGAGATCCTGGGGGCTTCTTGTGTGGGGCAGGAGGCCTCCTCACACACATTGGCACAGGGTGTGGGGGAGCCTTTAAGTGCCTGGGAGCAAGGCCCTTTCTGCCTGATGCTCTTCACCTTGCTTTTTCTAAGACGCCGGGCACTTGTGGTTGACCCTGAGAACTCACGCAGCCTACCTTCCTATAGCTGGTAGCTGCCACCTCTCCTGCCAGCCCTTATCTGGGAGAGTGGAGTCGTCCTTTTCAGAGCCTCCAAGTTTCTGAAAGAAGGTTTTGTTATATTGTGAAAACCGCCCAGGTCAGGAACAAAGGCAGAGGCTGGATCTTCTTCAGGCTGGGCAGAACTCAATTGACATTCCTTTAAAATGGCTCCGTATTATAGCCGATTTCTGCTAACAGTTATTCAACAATAGAGAGAGGCTGCCTGGCTCAGTTAGGGGGTTGTCGAGTTTTCTTCCTGTGGAACCTTAAGGAAACTAGTTTGCAGTTGCAGTTCAGCTTTAGATAGGTCTAGTATATTTACACCTTAGGTTTGTGATACATGCCGATACTGCATAAAATAAATGTTTATTTTATACAGGAGTGATAATGTGTGCTTTTGCAGGGTAGAGAAAACAGGACTACCTTCTTCTTTTATAATCAACTCATATGCTCTTGGGATAGCATCTTAGAAAACACAATAGGAAAATGCAAGGATGACTCTTGAACTTTGGAAGCACCTCCCCCTGCCACCAAACATCAGGAGTGTTTGTTTCAAGGTGAATTTAATTGTTTTTATTATTATTATTATTATTATTATTATTATTATTATTATTATTATTATTATTATCTGACTTTAGAAAAATGCCTTATAAAGAATTAGTCTCAATGCATACTTGTAGAAAGTAATTACACCTGTTATATCTGAGGAGGAGGAGAAAGCTCAGGGTATATTCCATGCCTTCCCCATATGCTAGAAATGTTTAAATGGGAATCAAACAGTTTGCTCCCCAGGGAGACGAGAGAGCTGAAGGCTGTCATGCAATAAAGCCTGAGCATATGGTCATAATATTTGTTGAAACCCAGAAGCCCATTTTTGTCAAAGCAATAAATCTCTAAATCTGTTTCAGATCATACTAGCTCATTTTTTGAGGTGTGTGTGTGTGTGTGTGTGTGTGTGTGTGTGTGTGTGTGTGTGTGTGTGTAAAGTAGGTAGGGATGTATAGGGCTGCCTCATATGGGGAAAGCCCTGGGTTCCAGCCCAGCACTTTGTAAACCGGGTATGGTGTGGTGGATTCCCTTGTAATCCCAGCTCCCAGGAGCTGGAGAGAGTTAGGAGTTCAAGGTCATCCTTGGCTACATAGTAGGTTTCAGATAAACCTAGGCTATATGAAACCCATGTAAAAAACAGCAGTTTTTGTTTGTTTTTTTGAGACATGGCCTTACTTTGTAGCTCAGTCTGGCTTAGAACTCACTAGGTAGTGCATAGTGACCTTGAAATAGCTCAAGAGACCTTGAACTCCAGGCAAATCTCCTGTCTCAGCCTTCTGACAGTGCAGGTTAGAGCTGCCAATACTAGCTATGACAACAATCCCAAATTAGAGGTTGGTGTACCCAAGTCAGACCTCTGGGAGTCCTGTGACCACCTAGAAAATACTTTGCTTCTCAACACCTCGGCCTTCTAATCTAGAAAGTAGGATGTAACCTTGCCCAGGTCTCTGTAGATACATGTGTTGTCCAGGCTCAGGCCTCCGGGGAATTCTGACCTGTGACATGATACCTGGGGTTAAAAAAAAAAAAGGCATCCAAACTACACACCTGGCATTAATCAGTATGGACATTCCATGAGATCTGCTGGGTTCATAGACAAGCTGGGGTGTGGGTTCCCCAACTGTCCTCCGTTAGTAAAAATAGGGTTGCTAGTAGCACTTTCAGAAGGAGCATGTATGAAGAAGGGTCACTAGTGCATTATTTTCTGTGATGTATGCTGTCACCAAATATACAGAGTTGGGTGGGTTTTTGTTTGTTTCAACCCAAAGCAAGCCTTACCTGCCTCTCCCGACTCTCCTCTGTTCCCACCAGCCTAGCTCTCCAGACAGGGCCCACACATTGATTTGAATTTTCAACACTTAGCAGCACCTGACTTAGATCACTGACTCAAAGAACAGGAAAGGTCAGTCTGCCTCACACCTCACCCAGCGTCCTGGGATTAGCATCCAAAACAAACAGATCAGAGATGGGATGTGGACTCCCGAGAGAGAAGTTCCCACGTGTGAGAAAGCCCAGGAGATGGCGTTTCTCAAGCTCACTGATGTCACCAAGGTTCGCAGTCCAAGACTCTACCCTACCGAGGCGGCTGGCGGTTAGAGCCTTCCAGAAGCGCTGAAGAGCTAGGCTAGTGGATTAAGGAGAGTGGGGGATGGGGAAGAGAGGGAGAGGAGTCCTGCCTGCTAATCAAAAGGAGAAACCAAATAAAGTCCAAGAAAAATACAACGCTATTGTTTTGGGGGCACGAGCTGCTGGAGGCTTCATTGAGTAATCCAAGTTACGCCCTTTCTCCGTGGGACTGAAGGAATGTTGGCTGTGTCCCTGGAGGCCAGGTGGGAGGTGGGTAGACAGGTCTACGGGAGATGAGAATTTCTGGAGCCTGTAACTCTGAGCGTCCTCTTGGCCTTGCAGCTGGGAGGCAGGGACACAAAGAAGGGAATGTGGACCAGGATGAAGGAGCAGTGACCGTGGTCAGGATGGGGAAGAGGAGAGAGCGGGTTGTGAGACAATTGGGAAAAGGAGAAGGGCGTGCAGCTCTCACTATCTCCTGCAGGGGCTTCTGTGTCCTCAAGAGCTCCTGGCAGCTGTGGCTCTTTCTCAGGGAGCCACAGGGTGGATACCCAGGGAGAGGTGGCATGTCTGAGTCTGGGGTGTGACAGGAAGCAGGAAGTACCAGTCATTTCACAAGACACTTTGACATTGGAAAGAGCCAGCAAAAACTGGCAGACCCCCAAGTTGGGGTGGGAAAGTCTGGCCCAGTATGAAGAACTCTTGGCTTCCCGTCGGGTTGTGGGTTTGTTGAAAAACAGGGCAGTCCACACAGTTGGGATGCCAGTCCACCTCAAAACGCACTTTCTCTTCCCACCCTTGATTGGCTGTTGTGTCTGTGTGTGTGTGTGTGTGTGTGTGTGTGTGTGTGTGTGTGTGTGTGTGTGTGAGATGACATGCCTGCTGCTGGTGAACTTCCACAGTTTAAGGAAAGGGTTATATGAGTGATGATGTCTTGACAGGAGTGACTGTCCTGTAGCAAGCTTTTGCATATAAGTCTTACAGGTGTATGCCAGCTCCCTTTGTCACTTTTCCTCAATCCTCCTCATCTTTTGATTTTTTTTTTTTTTTACCAAGAATCTTCCTTGTATACAGCAAGCTCTGGTTTTTCTTGTCATTCTCTGTTGGGAGAGTTTCCCTACTGAATTGGCCATCGATGTCAACTGTGGCTCGTCATTCCTTTCCTGGACTGAGGACTTCTTTTCTAAACTCTGCGTCAGATTTCAACTCGTCTTCTTAAACTACAAATGCTGAAGGCTCAGGCTATTCCCTTCCATTCCCTCTTGGATGCAAAGTATGTCAGATGTGCCCACTGTGTCTGGTCCTTATGTCTCTGAGATGTCACTCCTATAGGAAAGGCAGAGTCAGTAAGGTGCTTCCCAATTTCCGCTGAAACACTTGTACTGTTCGATTTGTTTCAATCCCAGGACCCCAGACTTGGCTGAGTGGAAATGAGGGCTGGTCCCAGGTGGAGCAGCATGCTGCATTCAGAAGCCCTAGGTTTTCTCCTGATTCACTTATTCTGCGACTTGTGAGAATTGGAGCTGCAGCCCTAGGCTTCAGTTTTGCATCTTTCCCAAAGCAACCTCAACATGAGTTAGTGTCCAGGCACTGGGAAGATAGCTTAATGAGTGATGTGCCTGCTGTGCAAGTATGAACATCTGATTTTTATCCCCGGTGTAGTGTTTGTACCTGTAATCTCAATGGTGGGGAGGTGGAGCAGGGGGGCATGCTGGGGCTTCCTGCCCAGCCAGGCTAGCCAATTCATAACCTTCAGGTTCAGTGTGAGGCTCTGTCTCAAAAAAAAATAAGGTGGAGAGTGATTGAAGAAGGCACCTGGCATTGACCTTGGACTTCCACGTACACGTACACACATGGCACACATAGACACACACATGAACCCATATCATCTACCTACCCACCCCAGGTTGATGTCCACCCTTCTTATATTTGTATATTTATTTATTCTTGCATTTACTTAGGCTGGGAACTGTCCCTGTGGGAATCTTAGCAATGCTTTCCAGTTCAGAAACTGAACACAGTGGTTCAGGAAGAGTTTGGGATGAAAGAGGAGTTAGAAGCATTCAAAGTCTTTCTGGGTTGAAAGACAGCCATCCCTTTGCCTTGAAGGAACCCAATGCTTTGCTCTAGCCACAAGGAAGAGCTAATCACAGATGGGGTACCAACCCCAGAGTCTCTAGCATTTAGAGTTTGCAGGACACCCCCGCTATGGAAAATATCCTGGAGCTGAGCAGAAGAAGGGATGCGCCAGTCTGGAAAGACTTCCACCATGCCAATAGCTCTGTTTACAGTTGAACATACGGACAGAGTTTAGATTTGATTGATTTCCATCACTTGGAAAACAACAACAACAAAAAGATGATCCAGCCAGTAAAAGATATACCTGAACGCGAGTCTGTGTCTGACTTCTGGTTATATGATATTGACATAAAACTACTCCACCTCAGAATTTTTAACATTTCCCATGTGCTTATCATAACCGTAGCTTACAGTGTTCTCAGTTAGAAGTCTGAGTCCCCAGGGCTGTGCTTTGAGGACGATTCTTTCCTAAGTACTCAGAAAGTAGAGTCCTCTCCATAAACCCTTGGTTCACTGTTGGTGCTGGGGGCCTCAAACCGGCAGCAAGAAGGGGACAGGCGCATCCTGGGTCACACAGATGGTTAAGTGGAGTTGGCTGAGAATGAAAACCAGGTATGTCTGCTGCTGAAGCCTGGGTCCTGCTCTGCTCTGAACAGAAAACTTGGGAGAGCAATTGGACAAAGCACACAACCTTCAAAGCATCCCTCTGTGGACTCGGACTTCTGATTGGCAACATTGGATGCAGCGGTTATGGAGAGGACGTGGGAAATGTTAAAAACTCTGGGGTGATGATAGTCCTGATAGTTAATGCCACAAGTTTCCCAGGACAAATATCATGAAAACCATCGCTTTGGCCTGGCAAGATGGCTACGTGAATAAAAGGGGTCTGCGGCTAAGACTGACGATCCGAGTTCCGGTCCTAGGACCCACCTGGTGGAAAGGGAGCTGACTCCTGAAAGCTGTCCTCAGACTTCACACATGTGCTGCATATGCCTCCTCCCTCAACAAATAAACACATGCAATAAAAAAAAGGAAAATCCCATCATTGTTTGGGAGGAAGGATCAGAGTTCAAGAGCCGTGCAGGACGGAGGAATATTTTTACAATTTATCTCAGGAGTGGTTGCTGAGTGTTTGAAAATTTCTTAACAAATTATTAGAAAGAAAAGGATTGTGCAAAATATTGGCAAGAGAAGGGTGGTACAATGGAGTGAGACGAGGTTCTTCTGAAACCATGTATGGTGGCACTCAAGAAGAAGGCTGAGACTACATAGTGAAATAGATAGATGCGAGATAGATATTAGCTAGCTAGAAGGCTAGCTAAATAGGTAGATGAGGCTGATGAGACAGTCTAGCACTGGCTCCCAACCTGCCTAATGCTGCCGCCTTTTAATACAGTTCCTCATGTTGTGGTGACCCCCTGCCCCAACCACAAAATTATATCATTGTTACTTTATAATTGTAATTTTGCTGCTGTTATGAATTTTAATGTAAATATCTCACATGCAGGATATTTATATGCAACCCACAGACTGAGAACCACTGGTATAGAGGGTAAAGATGCTTGCTGCGAAGCCTGAAAGTCTCAGTTTAGTCTCGGAGACTCAGATGGTGGGAGGAGAAAATTGACTCCCTAAAGTTGTCCTTGGTTCCTCATGTGTGCTGTGGTACACACACACACACACACACACACACACACACACACACACGATAAGTAAATATAATAAACATCCATGTATATATATGTGTGTGTGTGTGTGTGTGTGTGTGTGTGTGTGTATTTGGTGGTTAGGGAGGCTAGGGAGAAGAGGAGAGGAAAGGAGAAGAGAGGGGAGGAGAGGAGAGGGAAAAAGGGATATTATTCAAGAGTCACAGAGAGGGCCTTTGGCCAAGAACCTAAATTCGAAGCTCCATTTTCTAGAAGAAAGAAATTGATGCAGTGGCTTCACACACTTGGGTAGAGGGTATGAGCGGAGGAACAAAATGAGCTTTTCTCCAGACCTTGCTGGTCTACCCGTTACATAACGTAGAGTTATGTGTCTGCCGCAAGGCTGGCAGGAGCCTGAATGTGATATGTTGATAATACATGGAGCCTTGCACGCACACTTTGTTTATGTGCTGGGCTCTCCCTCTGAGCACAGGGGCAGGTAGCTGGCTGCAGGTCTGCATCGAAGCTTGAAAGACTCAGTATTTTATGGCCTCTGGTGTTTATTTTGCTGTCTAACTATGTTATCCATTGTGAGTTTGGATAACGCAAAACACCATAAAGAAATGGAGAAAGCATCCTTTGATACCAAAGCAATATATTTCCTCATTGGTCTTTGTCTGGTGGTGCTCTGTCCACAGAGAAGGGCCACCCATGGTCAATACGGGAACTTTGGTGCCCCACTGTTTTTTCTTTTTTCCTGTAAGTTCTGTTTTGATACTTAAATACTCAATTATTATTATTATTATTATTATTATTATTATTATTATTATTATTATTATTATTAAAACCAAGTTTTATGTCAAGGTTAGCTTCTGAGAATGGACAACTAGCATCTCATCTTTGGATGGTGAAAAATACATTCCAATCTGGACCTTCCGAACCATCAGGTTGGAGTGGGAAAAAAACAGACTGATCCTTTTCAGGAAGGCTTCACCATCCCAGCCAAGAGGAAGCTCAGGCCTCAGGTTGAGGCAGGTTCCCATGAAGCAGCCAAAAGTTTGCAAAACAAGCTTGAGATGAGGAGGCTCAGACTTCGGAGACATCGTAAGGTTGAGGTTGCGACAGCCTTGGAAGGCTAAGCTGATAGAAGAGCCCTGGGGAGCCAGGACAGTGACACAGCTGCCTGGGCAGAGCTAGGGTCGTCCTGTGCTTACTGCCTGCGTCTCAGTTCTCCATAAGGAGGGGCTAACTGGCTGGGATAATACTCGCCCGTGTTTATATTTGAAAAGGGATACTACATTTCCAGGATAATCCCCTCCAGCCTCCTCGTGGGCTACGATTTTCCAATTGGTCTAGAATGCTGAAGAGAAATCAGGAGCTGATTACCTGGCAGACTGGGCTGCAATCACACCTTTCACTACGAATTATGCACTCTTTGAGTTCAATGACACTGAGCGTCCAGGCTCTGGCTGGGGCGAAAGCTGGTCAATGGTTTCCATCATTGGCTTAAGACAATGATTTGAATGGACAAAGGTCCCCTCACTGTGCTTGAACAGCAGGAAACGGAGGCTTGTTTGCAAATAAGATTGAGAAACGTGATCAGCGTCTTGTTCGGCATCAGTCTTTGGCTAACCAGCTTCTGATAAGACTAATGCCAAAACATGTTAAAAGACACCAGTGGTGGTGGGAGCCTTCTCTGTCCTCCTCCACGCCCACTCGTACCCTCTTTGTTTGGTTTGGTGGGATGGGGGTCTCAGCTTGTAGATTAGGCTGGCTTCAAATGCACGACAGTCCTCCTGCCTCAGCATCGTAAGTTCTCAGTTTATAGACCTGAGCCATCACGCCTTGCTGTACTCCCAATTTTCATGCGTCTGAAACAGCAAGGATAGAAGGTATTTCAGCTTGAAAGTTTGTTTCTTTCAAGGGGTTTTTAACACAGCAGGGACCAAGTTGGCAAAATATATCTTTTCTAGGCTTTTTTTGTTTGTTTGTTTAAAATTTGTTTTCATTCTTGGGGTTTGAGACAGTCTAGCTCCATGTATCAGGCTAACCTGGAATTCTCTTATGTGGCCCAGGCTGGCCTAGAGCTCACAGCAATTCTCCTGCCTCAGTCTTGCCCTGCTTACATATGGCTTATCTAGATTTCTAGTTTCTATTCTCTGGCTCTCTGACACCTTTTCCTAAGAAGATCTTTTTTTTATTGATGGAATGAACACTTTGCTACGACATGACGCAACCCAATAGAGTTCATTTATTAAGTAACCAGCTGTGTTGTAGGTTCTGTCTGGGGACAAGATATTTGGTACCTGAAATGCATTGGGTGCTTGTCAGATTGGAGGGAGGGGCCTGTGGGATGGATAAAGATAGATCATAGGTTAGTCTTTGGCTGGGAGTATATCTTAATGCAGTACTTTTGGGGGGGTGTAAATTGGTATCCACAGTCTTTCATTTTTGGAGAATATTACCTTCAAGTCTTGAGTTCTCGATAATCTATTTCGTATATATGTATGGGTATGTGTAATATATATATATATATATATATGACTGCATGTGTGTGGAGGCAGAGGATAGACTCAGGCATTGTTTCTTGGGCCTGCCCATTTTCCACTCTCCGAGACAGGGTTTCTCTGTATAGCCCTGGCTGTCCTGGACTCACTTTGTAGACCAGGCTGGCTTCGAACTCACAGAGATCCACCTGCCTCTGCCTACTCGAGTGCTGGGATTACAGGCGTGTGCCACTGCACCTGACTCTCTTTTGTTTTAATAAAAAAAAAGTTATGTGTATGTGTTTGTGCTTGTGTATACATACATGCACCATGTGAGTGAAAGTGACTGACCATGCGAGCCAGAGGAGGGCATTAGATATGAAGTTATTGGGCAATTTTGAGTCACCTGGGGCTGGGAACTGACTATAGATCTTCTACAAGAGTACATCCTCTTAACAGCAGAGCCATCTTTCTTGGTCTGCCTTTTTAAAGCCTTTGTTTTCTATTTATTTATTTTTATGTTTGGGTGGTTTTGCCTGTGTGTGTGTGCATGAGCGCCATGTACATGCAGTGCTCCCCTCTTCTGCAAAAATGCTAAAGCACGCATAACGTGGCTTAACAAAACAAAACCGAGTTGAAATCATCAGAAAGAGGTGATACTGGGTGACAGGACGGGTCCATATAAAACAGGAAATGGAGAGACTTTTAGGGAATCTAGAGAAATTTAGGGACTCCTTGTCATGTGGGTACCTCCACATTAGACATGGCTCAGATGACAGGCTTATCATCTCTCCTGGAAGAGACTTTTCTCTAGAGCCTTCAGAGGGAGCTGGCACCTTCACTTCGGACTTTGAGAACCCCAGTTGGAGGACAGAATCCTTTTCACTCTACTTGAATACACCCAGTGTGTGGTGGTTGCTTGACAGCCCTAGGATAGGAATACATTCAGCTTCCATAGGAACCAATGATTTGGAAAGGCGTAGCAGTTATCAGCTCACCCAAGGCAAGCAGCACCGGTGGCCTGTGCAGTTTCCAACATAGCCAGTGGGAGGTTCCCAGGATCAGAGGTCTGGTACCATGAGGCCCCAAGTCCTCTCTTAGCCTGGAGGAGTTTCTGTAGCAGGAAATGTGTCAGCTGCCTGCGTGCCTAAGGATGCATTGCTAAGTGTGATGGCCTTCCACTTTGTATCTCTTCATAATCTTCTCTCTCCTCACCCTGTAAGGTGTCAAGGGGCAAGGCCCTACTTTAGAGTCAGGTGTGGTAAAAGCCACAGAAAGTACCAATGGGGTTTTCTTACCTCCTTGCTGTGACATAGTGACATAGATGGGAGTGTTCCCGTTGGCACACTGTTTAAGCTAACGTCCTGCAAATATTCCCTGAATCTCGGAGAAAGATGGAGGCTCCTTGGAGGAAGCCAGGCAGTGAACTTCATCGTCTTCTGTTTGCTTCCATCAAGAAGACCACAGAGTCCATAAGATTCTGAGGTGATTCTTCACCTGCTTGGCTCCTGGTCCATAGGAAAGACAATCAAAGAGGAGATCTCTTCTGTCCCAGACAGACCTTACGTTTAAAGCCGTGAGCCATGGAGCCACAGGAAATGCTTTGAGAGTGATATCGAAACTTTCTTCCTTTTTCTCAAAGCTTCTGAAGTCCAGAGAGGAAACTGGTGCTTTAAATCCCTGTGTCTCAGTGGCACTAGACACTGTGGCCAAGCATCATGAGCATCATGATCCTTGCTGTAGCTTCACCTCTTTCTTCTGCGTCTCAGAAAGATGGCCCGAGAAGTGGCTCTTTGTTCAAGCACACCACCTGTTCTTCCAGGGGGACCCTGCTTCCCTTCCTAGCACCCAAATGTAGCCTTAGAACTGTTTGTAACTCCTGTTCCAGGGGATGTGATGGCCGCCTCTGGCCTCCATGGCCACTGGGTAGTCATGGGATGTACATTCACAGATGCAGGCAAAACACCCACACACATAAAATTAAAATGAAAACAAAACCCAAATGCATCCACGTTTGTGCCATGAGAGCAACTGGGGCTGTTCCTCCTTTCTCTATGCAGGCCTACTTTCTGAGGTTCACTTGTATGCATGTGTGTGTGTGTGTGTGTGTGTGTGTGTGTGTGTGTGTGTGTGTATGTAGGTGTGGGTGTGCATCTCAGTATACCTGTGTATTGAAAGAAGCCCAGGACAATAACTTGGGGCCTCATTACTCAGGTGTCATGCACTTAAATTTTTCACTGGCCTGGAACTTGCCAGTGAACCAAAGGCTTCCTTCTGGCTTTTCCTCCCCAGCTCTGGGATCACAAGCACTCATACCATGTCTCGCTGTTTTTTTCATGGATTCTAGAGTTGCAACTCAGGTCCTCACACTTTCAAGGCAAGCATTTTATTAACTGAACTATGTCTCCAGCCTTCATGGGTCACTTTTTATTCAGGAAGCAATGGAGAAGGATGCTTATGGGGCACCGGTCTTGACATGCACCACCCTGAGCATCTCTGGGCTAGCAAGGGAGGAGGGTATGACTCAATGAAGTCAAAGTCATGTTCAAGATCTGAACATGGCTCTGAAGCAGAGCTGGGACCTAGATCTTTCTGGGGAGGCTGGAGAAAGAGGACCATAACCGTGGTATATGCTGCTGTGCTCGGGCATAGCTGCCACCAACAAAAGAAGAGGGGAAGATGGCAAGACCATGCTCCTTTCCCACTCACTGACACCTTCTTCCAGCCCACTGTCTCTTGTTTCCATGTCAACAGAAGCATGTTAATAGTGATGCTTGTTATCTTTTTCCTGCTCCTGAACCTTCCCAACAAATAGAATGCACAATGGAAGAGTACGCACAGACACCCCATCTCCCACTTACAGGTCCAGTATCAGAATCAAACTCGGTCAACAGGATGTGCATATTTAGTGGGAACCCACGATGCCCAGGGGGCCAGGAGCAATGTTTGAGCTCCTCTGTTTGGGTTGGTCACTAGTCTCGAGGGAGATGACTCAGGCGCTGCTTGGCAAAGTCAACAGGCCAAAAATAAGGATGTTCTATGAAGGAAGCAGCCACTGGCCGCCCTCGGTCCACCTCCAATCCTTTCTCGTCACGTCTCTGCACTCCTAGTCTCGTCCTGTTGCTGTAGGCCCTACCACATCCTGCTCTCGCACTCATTCTGGGCTGAGATTTGGCCCCAGTTCTTTTTCAAATGACCTGAATTTTGCAGTGGAATGAGCAGGAGGCCAGGCATCTCTATGGTTTTGACTAATGCAGAAACCAGGTATATGGGGTACGGTGTTTTCTGTTCTAAATCAATCTGTATCTATCTATCTATCTATCTATCTATCTATCTATCTATCTATCTATCTATCGACAGTGTCTCACATCGCATAGGTTGGCTTTGTACTTCTGAATACATAAGAAATAATATTTAAAAAAATTTCTTATTTTATTTATTTAGGTAAGTATTTTTGAGACTGGATCTCTTGGTGTAGCTTTCCCTGTCCTGGAACTCACTTTGTAGACCAGGTTGGGCTTGAACTCACAGAGATCTACCTGCCTCTGCCTCCCAAGTGCTGGGATTAAAGGCGTGCACCACCACGTCCAGAAAACTTATGATTCTTATCCTCTTATTTCTACCTCCTGAGTGCTGGAATTAGAAGTGTGGACTGCTGTGTCCAGGTTCTTCCGTGCTGGGAATCGAACCCAGGGCTTCCTGTATGCCAGGTGAGCACTCTGCGAACGGAGCCACATCCTCAGTGCTTGTTCGAAAACTTTAAAAATCCAGGTGCCGATCCTTCTCCAATCATTCCTTTAAAAGCCTTAACAAGTACTCTTGTTTTCTCTTTCCCACTTTGACCTCCAAAGCCCTTATCAAAGTTAGTAGATATTACTTTATGAACTAATAGGCTCCCTGAATTATTTCGTGAGGATATACTTTGTTTTCTGAGCCACCTGCTGTGCTAGCCGGGGCTAGAACCATGTTGTTCATATAGTCGTAGGATTTAAT